>NC_056751.1:463879757-463949757 GCF_019279795.1 Protopterus annectens
GATCATCCCATAGATAATTTGAGAGGACCTATGGATGGGATAAAGCATTTAGGAGCTGCCTCTGTCCATTAGTAGTACAGGGGACAGCTCTGGGGTAAACTTTCTGTTTCCCATCCATAGAGTTAAGTTATGCTTGAATATGGATAGGGGTGTGGGTGGGGAGTCTGTTCCACAACAGCTATCGCCTCTGCAAGATACACCTGACCCTAAATCTGTTCTGTTGATGATGCAGAAGAGGTTTAGACCCTAGACTGAGCATTTCTGATTCCATTTGACTTGCTGATGTGCAGTAAATTCATCAATATTGGGTAAGAAGATGCCATGCATACCAGACACAGATCACCTCTTAGCAGTCTGTAGGAAACCAAATATAGTGACAGGCTTTGAGTTGTTCCCTGTAAGATGTTGTTTAGCCCTTGTATCCTTTTAGTAAGGTATCTCTGTGGGTGTTCCAGTTGTTGCATATGTCTAGACAGATACATTCTAAAGGGAACATTATATTCAATGAATGACCTAATGAGGGCTGAGTAAAGGGGGAACAATGACATCCCTAGATCTCGATACAATCCCTTTGTTTATAAGCTTTACAATATAGAAGGACTTTCTTACAACAATAGACACATATTGCTCACAAGTTAGGTCAGTGTCTGCATAAGTTCCCAAATCCTGAACAACTGGGTCGTCTCTTAGGGGCACATTGTCATTATGGTAGTTCCCAGTTATAGATGACTTCCCCAAGGATACAATAATGCATTTTTGGCATTTATTTTCAGTGCATGATTTTGGCACTAGTTGTTTATTTGGGACAATCCTACCTGAAAAATGGTTAAGTTATTTGAGAATTCAGTGGCTGCTCCTAGCTTGCAGTTATCCACAAACTTAGTCAGCCAGAGCCTTTTGTATTGACTATTACTTTAAAAATAGAAGTCAAACAGGAGAGGTCCCAGCACAGAACCCTAGTGGACTCCACTAGTAACTGGTCTCTTTGTGGAGGAAACATCCCCTGTTTTGATTATCATATGTGTAAGCCAGTTTGCAATCCAGCAGGTGACATAGGGGGTTATTCCCAGTTTATTTAGCTTTTTTATGACTGCATAGGGAATTGTGTTAAAAGCTTTCACCAGGTTGAGACATGAGAAAATATTATCATCACTTCCCTTTTGTTCATTTAGGGTTTATTGTGCTGATGATGTGACTTTATTTTAATGTCATATCTTTTTACTCTATTCTACTTTTACTTCTGTAAATGTGTGGTTTGTCTTCTTTATTTCTCTTTTTTTGCGTTTGCATTTTTAGTTCACCATGATAGTCAAACTCTTCATATGTGAAGTCACAGGAACAACTAAGAAAGGTGCACTATGGCAAGGCACATGTTGGTAACACGACAGGTATGGGTGATCAATTTGCATAAGAACCCCTGAAGTTTTAAACTTGGAATGTTAGAGGTTTGATGCATCTTATAAAAGGAAAGTAGATACAGACAAACTAAGCAGGCTTAAAACTGGAAATGCATTTTTGCAGGGAACAAAACTTAAAGAAAATAAAGCAGATATAATTGTAAAGCTTTGAAGAGAGTGGGATAAGACTAAAAGTGTGCACTCATCTAGGAAATGGTTAGCAATTTTGATTCATAGGCAGCTAGAAGGGTTACACCAAGAAGAAAAGTGCAACAAACTGGGTGGGTAAATTATACTCAAGATCAGGGCAGCTGAATTCATTATTATACTTGGGAACTTTCAGGGATGAAATGTGGATGATGAAGCACAAATCTGAATTATTTCAGAAGATTTGAAGCATGAGGTAAGAAGGATAAAGGAATATTGTTCATGCTGAGTTTAATTTAGCTCTAGATTCTTCACTGGATTGGGTGTCAGCAGGGAGAGTGAGACTACTGAAATTATGGAAATATCTCAAACACTTTTTGCAGAAGTGAATATAACTTATATCTGAAAAGCTAGTCACCCTAAGTATCAGGATTTTACATATTTTGGGCACCATGATAATGTTGCAATCAGGTTAGATTTTTGGTTGCTGGACAAGGAGTTATTAACTCACTTAGCTGATGTTTTTTTGCACCCCTTAGGATGTTTGTCAGGTCACAGTATTGTTCTTTTAGCGATGGAAGGTCTGAATACACATTTACCATTCTTTCTCTCTTTTACAGGCATCAGCAATGGATTGTGGGTTACTGGAATCTTGCCTGGGCATTTGTAGATGATTACATGACCAAGTGGGAACATTTTAAAGTGGATATGAAAATTACTTGATTGTCAGGAAAAGAGTGGCCTCCATCAGGAAAAGGTATAAATCCTAGTCTCATTGTTAGCCAGTATTGAACAGGAGGATCAAAAATTCAGTGAGTTCTCCAGGAGAAATAAAAACAAAAACTGACACAGGAATACAAGTCTGAGCAGTTTGCATAGATAAGGCAGAAATGAGACAGAATCCAATTGGTTAGATTGGTGAAAGAAATTACATCTACCAAGTTAATAACCAGGAGATTAATGGAAAGGAGAGAGGAATCCTGTATCTGTGCACTCACAGGGAAGAATGGAGAATTTATTTATGATCCTAGGAGGTTAAATCAAATCATACAGCATAGGCTGGCCAGTTTCTATAGCTCCTCTATTAAGTGCAATGATGAAGTGTCACATGCATTTGTTGATATGTCATCTTTCAAATGTTGAGAATGACAGGGACATCCTGAAGAAGCCTATCTCACTTTCAGAAAATTGAGTGGCTACTGATTTGCTCAAACCAGGGAAGACACTAGGCCAAGATTGCCTAACTCTGGATTGGTTTAAATGCTACAAAACACATTGAACTATCATTTCACTCCAGCTATATATAAAGGCAGGAGAGGATATGAGGCTCCCAGCTTTGCTTAGTCTATGATGGCAAGTCCTCTTTCAAAGCAGGGCAAAGGTAAGACAGTTCCTAAATCACATAAGCCTATCTCACATTTAACTTTTGAAAATAAAATATATGCTAAAATATTAACACATAGGCTGGAGAAGATTGTCCCTTACCTTCTTAAAAACATACAGTAGGGGTTTATTATCGGGGGTGCCTGGGGAGAGCCAGACTTAATGAGCTTATGGTTAAACCTAAAAGTAAGTGAACATTTTCTTGAACCTACAGCCATTCTGTTAGTTGATTTTACAAGTGTCTTTGCCTCAGTGGATTACCATTTGTTATGGGAAATTTTGGAAACTTAACTATTCTAGAAGAATCTGTAGAAGATACACCTTTTTGTCCCAATCAACTAGTGCGGCGGCTAGCAAAAAACAGATCTTTCTGGGTAATTTATTTTGGCTAGGGGTACAAGACATGGCTGCCCACTCCAACCCCCCACACACACACACACTGTTTGCCCTGGCAGTAGAAATTCTGGCAAATATTTTGGAATTTGATCGTAAACAATTTGCATTTCATAGGTTGGTAAGGGCCTAAACAAGCCTAGCCATAACAATTCCCTGGCTATTTCTTCCCACACTATTTACTTCCCTGGACCCCTGTCTAGCAGGGTGACTGACGTGATCCCCAGGGTAAATTTCCTTTCTCCCATACAATCGTCAAGGTTCCTTTTGAAGAGGGTCAAAGAGGCACTCTGCTTGACATGTATGGGCAATCTATTCCAGAGTCTGGGGAGTTTCTGGGTCAGGAACCTATCCCTCCAGCATGTTTTGTTTATTATGATGACAAGGTTTAGATCCCTGGAGCATGTGGCTCTGAGGGATTGGGATTTCTTTAAGTGTAGTATGTCCAACAGCTCTGGGTTTGACATGGCTTTGTATGTTAAGCAGAGATTGCCTCTGAGTAGACGATATGCAACAGAGTATAGCTGGAGTTTTTTAAGGCAGTCAGCATAGGGCATCTGCTTTAGGCCTGTGATTCTTTTAGTGAGGTATTTCTGCGGCCTTTCCAGTTGTTGCAGATGTCTTGAGAGGTACATACCAAATGGTGTGTTGTATTCTATAATGGGTCTAATGAGGGATGAGTACAGTGGGGCAATGACCTCCTTTTTTCTGGATGAAAAGCCCTTAGTGATGAGGTGTGCCACATAGAATGATTTCCTGACTGTTGTGCTGATGTGGTTATCGAAGGTGAGTCCACTGTCCACCTGTGTCCCTAAGTCTCTTCTCATACTTTCAGTGTTTAGTGTACTGCCACCTATATGGTAATTCATGGGTACATGTTTTTTCCCAAAGGGGATAACTATACATTTCTTGGCATTCAGCTTGAGCCCATGGCTCTGGCAACAAGCATCTGTTTCTGTAAGGCCCTTTTGCAGAGTATCCACATCATTTGGGGATACAATAATGGCTCCCAGTTTGCAGTCATCTGCGAACTTTGTTAACCAGAGTCCCTTAGTGTTGGCCTGTACTTCACAGAAGTAGATGCCAAATAAGAGTAGTCCCAGGACTGAACCCTGAGGTACTCCACTTGTCACTTGTCTGGAGGTGGATTTGTAGTCGGCTACTTTTACATTGTGGGTTCTATCAGTATGCCAGTTAGCAACCCATTGGGTGACGTAGGGATTAATGCCCAGCTTAGTAAGTTTATCTATGATTCCAGAGTGGGGGATGGTGTCAAAGGCCGTGGCAAGGTCTAGATATGCTGTGTGAACCACCTTACCCTTGTCCATGGCTCTGGAGACTGATTCAAAGAAGTCAATCAAGTTCAGGAGACAAGATCTGCCCTTCACGAACCCAAACTGGGTGGGGTCCAGTGTTTGAAGGTTGCCAATGTCTTTGTTTATAAGTTCCATAATAATACACTCCATGGCCTTGCAGATAAGGCTCGTCAGACTGATGGGACGCTAGTTTCTGGGATCCAAGGTGGATCCCTCCTTGTGGAGTGGGATAACTGTAGCTTTGCGCCACTCAGTGGGCATGAAACCTGAGGTGAGGCTAAGATTAAACATGACACTTAGGTGAGGTGCCAGTTCATATTGTAGTTCATGTAGTACACAGCCCGGGATGTCATCTGGTCCCATGGATGCTGTATTCTTAGCTTTAGAGAGTGCATTTATTACCTGTGTGGCTGTTATTACCGGAATTTGGCAATCTTCCGGTATTGAGACGGGCCATTTAGGGGGTGAGAGGGGGGGTGAAGTTGGCACTGAATCCATCTGCCAGGATATTGGCAATATCCTTGGGATCAGTATATTTAATGCCATTCTGTTTTAGCTCAGAGCAGATCTGAGCATTGCCATTTAGATTGTTGACATAGTTATAGAATGCCTTATGGTTGTCTTTGGAATGTTTGGCAATTTTATTTTCGTAACTAGCTTTGGATGATTTTATGAGGTATCTCGGTTTCTTACTGAGGCTGGTAAGGGAGTTTTTTGCATCCTGGGATTTTCCTCTTTTCTGCAACAGTTTCTTCCTTTTGTTGTAAAGTTTGTTTATGGCAGGGGACCACCAGATTGGCTTCCTTTTTTTGGATGAGAGCATCTTGGTTCTATTTGGGAAGGCACGATTCATGCATGAGTGGATGTGCTAGTACAGTGACTTAGTGTAGGATTCAGCAGTTGAACTTTCAGTTCCCATCTGCATGGGTGTCATGAAATTTGTCAATTCTGACTTGAGTAGCATGAAGTTGGCTTTGGAGAAGTTTTTTATGGAGGTTTCCTTACTGGGGGGTGGGGGTGGGATGTGGATGTTAAGGGTGATTAGCTTATGGTCAGACCTGACTAACGAGGGGATGACCAAAGGTGTGGAGCATCAATTTCCCATGTTAGTAATGACCAGGTCTAGGATACTGGAGCCCCTGGTGGGACTATGGATTAGTTGATCCAGGGCTTTGGAATTTATGAATTCCAAGAACCGTTGGGCAAAGGTGTTGGTACATGAGTAGTTTTCCCAGTTAATGGCAGGGTAGTTAAAATCACCCAGTATTAGGGTGTTTGGTTCTATCTTAATATTTTCCAGTACGTGTAGAAAGGTGTAGTGAGAATCTTGGGGTATAGTGGGGGATCTGTAGCAAGCTACAATTTGGATTGCAGTTTTACCTAGTGTTAGTTGCACCTGGAGAATTTCAGACACATTGTGTTGGGCAACTAGCCTGGTGGTGTGAATATGCTTGGTGAATATTGACACTCCTCCACCTTTAGTGTTTCTGTCCTGGTTTGGTGGCCGAAAAGTGTGGTAAGAGTTGTAGCTTGGTATTGCAGGGGTGCTCTCTGGAGCCTTGAACCAGGTCTCAGTTACTGCACAGATATCAATATTCTCCATTTTTAGGAGTGCCTTGAGAGAGTGCATTTTGAGGTTTAGACTTCTAGCATTGAGTAGCATTACCTTCAGATTTTGCATGCTTGTACCTGTTACAGTGGTGGTTTTGTCCTTTGAAATTTGCCTAAAAAAGCACTATAGGGTTGGCAAGAGACTTAGCCAGTAAACTGAATCGCAGGGGTGACAGGTGCAGACCATCTCTGGCAAAGCATCATGGTCTGTTGATTATGTCATCCCAGGCAGACAGATACTGGATCCCCTTTGAATGATACCAGAAGCTTAGCCAATTGTTGAAGTCAATCATTTTGTCCTTATATTGTGGAATCATTCTGGGCGAAGGCAGGATGCTACTCAGGGCTAGGGTCATACCTGTCTGGGCCACATGATCCGAGAGCTCTTTCATGTCATTTTCATGTAGTCCAGGGAGGTATGTCTCAAGTCATTCACTCCAACATGGACAATGACAGAGTCATATTTGTACTTGTTGTGGAGTGACTTGAGTGCATGCATTATGTGGTGGATCCTGGCACCTGACAGGCAGCTGACTGTAATTTTCTCCTTGTTCAACCTGGAGAGTGGGACATCAGTGTGCCGGACTATAGAGTCACCTATGACTAAAGTGTTAGGTACATTGTCTTGCCTTAGGGGCTGTTGCTGGGTGGCACACTGGTGTTGTGAACTATGTGACACTTTGGTTGTGATTGGTGTTTATTTGCATTTCAGCTTCAGAGGTCCTTGTTGCTTGGGCAGGTTACAGTTAAGGGCCTTTGCATATGTGGATTTAGTGTTGCTATATGTGGGTGTTGGTGGTGTTGGTTTAAAAGGGCTATGTGTTGCTTGAGGTGAAGTGTGGGTGTTAACCTTCTCCTCTTGACTGTCTAACACAATCTTGAGTGGAGAGAGATTTGCTTCCATTTTGGCTATGTAAGTATATCTCTCACAGGTTGTAGTGTTGGGTGGTAGGAGGAGGGATTTGTCTGTGTACATGAGGCAATTGCTGCATTGCCCCAGTATGCCCAGATTCACCAGGTAGACAGGAGAAATCACCCGAGGCTGACCCTTGGACATGCCTGGTTTGGTGCTTTTTTTTTGTAAAGTACAGGAGCAGTTTTCCCTTACCTTAGCAAGGTACTTTGCAATTATAGGCTGTTTAGTGCCTACTATTAATTTCTCCTTATTAACAAGGAGAGTTGAGTGCTTGTATCAGTTTAAGGCTTCCTAGTGCTTTCCAGCAGGTATTAGAGCAAGTGCTAGTCACAGGGATGCTTAAAGGTAAGATGAAAAAAAAATGCACACTGCAGTGTGCACTAGAGGAGTTAGACGTGAAAGTAGGTAACTTAAGTTTTACCAGTTTAAAAAGTTAAGCTTTAGTGGAGAGTTGCTATTTTTTAAAACAGCAAGATGGATTTCTAACCAAATTTCATACACCCATTCCACCACCTTGATTTGCAGACAATGGAATAGTCTGGTTAAGAAATCACACGGAAGACTCCCCTAAGGTTTTAGATATTTGATGATTTGGTATCCATTTCAGGATTATGCATAAATCAAAACTGGAATATATGATCTCTGGCAAGCTACTACAGGGTATGTTGACAATTTTAGAGACCGGCTATTTGGGCATTACCATGATGTTCCCCTTGAGAGCCATGCTGAAAAGGAATGGCAAGTCCTTTTATGTGGTTTTGAAAGAATGAAAGAATGGGGAGAGGGGAGACTGAAGAATGGAACAATTCAAAATGTCTCTTTCTCCAAAGAATTCAAGTGATGAAGATGATATTATTTCCTAAAGCCATTTTTAACCTTTTCCATCTGCCCCAAATGGTTAGATCTCCTTAGGGTTAGAAAATCCAAAACTGTTTATGGGCTTTTTTTGAGGGTAGCAAGTTTCTAGGGTGTGCGGATGGAAGTTGTTTTTTTTTTTCACAGAGCAGGGGGATGGGTATGAGGTACCAGACCTCAAGCAACATGCTAAAACTGCATTGAAATGGCAATTTCTAAGGACAAGCAGGAAGCCTAGATTCCTCTGATTCTGGAGTGAACTGGAGGAAAATCCAAAAGAATGAATGAGCATTGTTCATTCACATCTCAATAGAAACTGGTGAGATTTAGAACAATGGTGGCTTAAGAAGGAACTCATTAGATTAGGTAAAGACAGTGAGATATGAGTAAAATTTGGTTGAGCAATACATTTTTTGATGCAGAATATATCCATTTTGTGGATTAATTAGATCAAGAATGATGTCATATATGTTTCTAAGTTATGGTGCTTACATTTTGTTCATTTTAACTCTGCTAGGAAGCTACAGTGGTGGCAATATCTGCAATTATAAAATACAACAAAAAACCAGGCTTAAATAGTGGGAAGTATACTTGCTGTGTTCAATTCAAGTCAGTCACAAAAGGTAACCAAATGTTCCACAAAAAGAAACGAAGCTGTAACCTACAAACCGCTTTACTTTGCAAACTCTTAATCCAATAAAAAAGAGTCAAAATCACCATAGAGTGTTCATTCGAACCTACTCATCCACTGGGCAATAGCTTGTAGAAAAAACACGCAGCCAGCATGTAAAAATAAATCCAAGCGTCCAGTAGAAACCACGTTTATTAAAATAATTAGAACACAGGGCTAGCGCTTTCAACGAATCTTCATCAGGCCACTAACAAACAAACATACTAGCATCCCTTTTATAGCAAAATGCTAGAGTCAACTACTGATGTCACATCCTGTTTGGACATACTGAAGTCAACTCTGATGTCACATCCTGTTATACATAAAATATTTAAACTGACATCACTTTTGTAGTAAGACGCTACAAACAACTCTGATGCCACATCCTACTAAATGTAAAATCTTATAAAATGTTTTAAATCATTTAAAATATTTAAAATATATATGCAGACATTTTGTAAACAGTGTACAATAAAATGTTCTAAAATAACATTTCACCCTACTTTAACTGCTGCTGCATGTAACATTCAAAATGTTTTAAAATAATTTAAATATCTATGTAACCATCTCATAGACAGTATGCAGCAAATAAGGTGTTTCACAATGACATACTATCTTCCTATAAATACTGCACTTATATGCATACTAGTAACAAAAATGGCACGCATGTTTAGTATTTAATAATAAGCGATAATCCCATTTGAAATACTTGTATGTATAAATACATGTTTAAAATAGGGATCAAATAAATAAAGATATTAATATCTACACAAGAGCTATTTAGCATAATTATAACTGTACAAAAATGATCATTCAAAAGACTGCATCTAAAATTTGTACAGCGTGTGTTTCTAAATATCATAATATCTGTAACAGCATAAATAATTCAAAACAGATATGTGCACACGCAAAGATGTTGATAACAGCTGAGATTATAAACATAAAAATATATGAGACTAAATGTGCAAAATCAGGTGAAATATGTGTGCTGGATGAAAGAGGAATACAAGGTATATCAGCATCTTTCATAACAATTGGCCCCTAATAAGCCTGCAGAGTAAAATACAGAGACAACGATGGAGACAGAAATGGAAAAATGTGAGGTGTGAAAATGTTATAAATATAAAAGTAAAACCAGCCAGAAGTTAATAAAGGGTGGCAAAGGGGTGAAAAGCTTCAATGAAGTTTCCTAGCTTTAAGTATAGGTTTGATGGAGACTCTGTCATTGAGGCCTGGGTACAAATCAGCCCTAAGCCTGATGATCCATTTGGCCTCTATCTGTTCCGTGGTGTTAAAAATGTCTCCTCTTCTACGAGATAGAACATTGTTTTGAATTACTTGGAACAAAAGCTATGTTGGGTAGATGTATTAATTACATGCCTAGACAGAGCATTTGAAGAACATCTGACTTTGATTTTATATAAGTGTTCCCTAATTCGGTCTTTAAACTTTCTGTCCATCTTCCCTACATAAAACGCAGGGCAGTGTACACAGGTTGCCAGGTACACCACATGGCAGGTCTCACAATTGGCAGAAACTGTGAAATGAAATTCTTGTCCTGTAATAGGATGATTGAATTTATCAGTTTCTTTAATGAATTTGCAATAATTGCATTTTTGACATTTTTTTAGTCATTTTATGATTACTAGCTGTATTTATGTCAAACCTATTCGGACCACATAACATTCTGTGTAAATTCAACTTATTTTTATATGTAAATTTTGGTTCTTGGCTCAATATCTCAGAAATAACTGGATCTGTTAGCAAGATGTCCCAATGTTTTCGATATATGCTTTCAATACTATTTACATCTTGTGTAAAATGTATCGGTATTCTAATAACTCCACTGCTAGTTTTGGTGATGCTACTATCATCTCGTTTACTAGAGAAGTAGGGAAAAGCCCTGCCTTCTCTCAATTCACCTATGATACCTAAAGAAGCATCAACTTCTGTTACCGTGTAAGACCTGTCTATAAATTTATTCCTCAAGTCTTCTATGCCTGTTTTAAAGCATGAGTCTTCAGAAAACAGCCTAGATACCCTCATGGCTTGACTTTTGACGATGTTACCAAAGACATGCTTAGGATGCATGCTGCTTCGATGGAGAAAGTTATTTCTATAGCAATCCTTTCGAAAAACTCCAGTGTTAAGTATACCATTTGGTAGTTGTTCAACATATACGTCTAAATAGGGTATGACATCTTTGGAATTAACCATAGAAAATCTTAAAAACTGGTGTCTTGATTTATTTTATCATAGAAAGACCTCAATTGTTCTTCATCACCTTTCCAAATAAGGAAGAGGTCATCTACAAACCTAGTGTAGAAAGAAACATTCTGACAAAATTCCTCCATCTGAAATAGAGAAGAAACTTCCCAGTAAGCCATAACCAGGTTGGCGTAGCTATTGGCACAAGAAGTGCCCATAGCTACGCCATCCGTCTGAAGATATACTTGACCATTAAACAAGAAAATATTATTTGTTAATACAATTTCCATCAATTCCGTGATAACTTCTATCCTTCCTTCGGAGAATGTGCCATCTCTGGTAAGAATCCTACTTATGCTATTGAGTCCCTCATGATTAGGAATAACAGTAAAAAGAGAATTGACATCAAGTGTCACAAACAATTTATGCTGGAAACCATCACTCACCGAGGTATTCTCATATAGTTTAATTAGGAATTGTTTAGTATCTTTCAGTATGTGTGTGTACTTGTCCACTATGGGTCTTAATAAGGACTCTAAATAGATGGAAATCGGCTCGGTGATCCAGCCCTTCCCTGCAACAATTGGCCTCATAGGTGGATCCAAGCCATTTTTGTGAATCTTGGGTATTCCCTATATAATGGGTATCGTTGGATGTTCCACTACAAGGTATGTGAATAATTCTTGATTAATCTTACCCTCATTCAACATAACATTTAATCTACTAGAAACATCTGATATGATCCTATTCACTCTACTATCATTGATTTTCAAATAAAAGACAGAATCATCCAGCATATTACACATTTTATCAATATAAAACTCCATATCCATGATAACTACAGGACCACCTTTGTCGGCTGGTCTTATCATAATGGTCCTATCATCTTTCAGGCCATTAAGTGCTTTCCTTTGTACTGGTTTCAGATTGCCAAACCATCTCTTTTTTCTATTATTTGCATCATTTTCATATAATCCTTGCTCAACCAGTTTCGAATAAGCCTCGATAAGTGCATGGTTGCATGGAGTGTAAGTACTTGGTTTTCTAAACGGATGGGGTAAACTAGTGCTATTACGAAAATCAACCTTCATTTGGAGGTTCCGTATAAACATTTTCAAATCAATAATGCTATTTGTGATATCGCTTCTACTAGAGGGAATAAATGTAAGACCCTTCTCCAAGACATACTTTTCTTCTTCCGTTAAAAGCTTACTTGATATGTTCCACACTATTGATTCTTGGTCCCTTGCCAAATCTTTTTTAGTGTAGGACCAGCCTGTACTGGTCCCGCTGGTCTCTTTTTCTGCCTTCCTCTGCTCATAGACCGTTCCCTTGCCCTCCCACCCCCTCTCCATTGATTGGCGATGGGGAAAGGGACTGATTCAGTACTCATACTATTGAATCTAGTTTTGGCGTCCATGCCTAGGCTAATCTTATCTACTTTCGGATTTTTATTCATAATCTTATTAACATTATCGTCCTCATTCTCTATATGCTCACATATATCTATCCTTGTATTGGCATCTTCAAATACAGATATATTGTGAACATTACCAGCGGGGGAAGAACATGTATCATTAGTACCATCCTGGTGTATTATTGCTGTGGTAACAATGGTATTTTTCTTACCCCCTGTCTGTTTATCTATGACAATAACATTAGAACCATCAGCATTGGTGTCTGGCCCATCTCTGGCCAGACCAATATTGGTATTGTCTTTCATTTCATTTTGAAGGCGTGTGTTCTTCCATCCCTTGGCTCCATTCTCCACTCTGGGCCAAGTAAAGACATGGCCTTTTTTAAAATCGTCTATGTCCCTTCTAAGTTTATCACGTTTTTGCTGTAACAGTTTTTTCTCATAAATGAAAACGCTGTCTAACATTTTGTCAATAGATGCTTCTACCACTGGTCTAGGGTACATGGTAGATAAGCTCTGCTGTTGCTTCTGTAGTTTCTCCCTCAATGATGTTTCATGAGGTAAGAAGTAATTGTTCATTAGCTCCATGTACTTCAGGCTAGTATCTAAGTTTAACTGTTGCCATGAATATAACAAATCTTTATACACAGTACCTGTAGTTGGCATCTTCAGGATCCTTAAACCCCTTGGAACGATTTTGCGAGTAATGCATGCTTCGAAGTGTTGCCTCTGCAACTGGAGGCGTTTCAGTTTAAGGAAATCTCCTTCCATTTCTTGTACTAGAGTTTCAAGCCCTCGATAATCTTCTTTGCAACTCTGTTCATCATATGTCTCAGCCAATGGACTGAAAGATAGCAGTGGATTAATGTCACTAGTAACAGCATCTTCAAATCTGCTCTTAATATTAGATGTACTTGACTTGGTACTTCTAAGCATATCAGGATCGTAGGGTAGTTCAACTGTTGAATTTTGACTGCTTCCCTCAGCCATGAGTGCGTGAGCAAAAAATAAATCACGTAGTTTAAAAACAAAGAATAATGCTCACTACACTCTGTTAGCCTGATAATAAACAAGACTTATAAAATACAACAAAAAAACAGGCTTAAATATTGGGAAGTATACTTGCTGTGTCATGTTCACAATATATCTGTATTTGAAGATGCCAATACAAGGATAGATATATGTGAGCATATAGAGAATGAGGACGATAATGTTAATAAGATTATGAATAAAAATCTGAAAGTAGATAAGATTAGCCTAGGCATGGACGCCAAAACTAGATTCAATAGTATGAGTACTGAATCAGTCCCTTTCCCCATCGCCAATCAATGGAGAGGGGGTGGGAGGGCAAGGGAACGGTCTATGAGCAGAGGAAGGCAGAAAAAGAGACCAGCGGGACCAGTACAGGCTGGTCCTACACTAAAAAAGATTTGGCAAGGGACCAAGAATCAATAGTGTGGAACATATCAAGTAAGCTTTTAACGGAAGAAGAAAAGTATGTCTTGGAGAAGGGTCTTACATTTATTCCCTCTAGTAGAAGCGATATCACAAATAGCATTATTGATTTGAAAATGTTTACGGAACCTCCAAATGAAGGTTGATTTTCGTAATAGCACTAGTTTACCCCATCCGTTTAGAAAACCAAGTACTTACACTCCATGCAACCACGCACTTATCGAGGCTTATTCGAAACTGGTTGAGCAAGGATTATATGAAAATGATGCAAATAATAGAAAAAAGAGATGGTTTGGCAATCTGAAACCAGTACAAAGGAAAGCACTTAACGGCCTGAAAGATGATAGGACCATTATGATAAGACCAGCCGACAAAGGTGGTCCTGTAGTTATCATGGATATGGAGTTTTATATTGATAAAATGTGCAATATGCTGGATGATTCTGTCTTTTATTTGAAAATCAATGATAGTAGAGTGAATAGGATCATATCAGATGTTTCTAGTAGATTAAATGTTATGTTGAATGAGGGTAAGATTAATCAAGAATTATTCACATACCTTGTAGTGGAACATCCAACGATACCCATTATACAGGAACACCCAAGATTCACAAAATGGCTTGGATCCACCTATGAGGCCAATTGTTGCAGGGAAGGGCTGGATCACCGAGCGATTTCCATCTATTTAGAGTCCTTATTAAGACACATAGTGGACAAGTACACACATACTGAAAGATACTAAACAATTCCTAATTAAACTATATGAGAATACCTCGTGAGTGATGGTTTCCAGCATAAATTGTTTGTGACACTTGATGTCAATTCTCTTTTACTGTTATTCCTAATCATGAGGGACTCAATAGCATAAGTAGGATTCTTACCAGAGATGGCACATTCTCGAAGGAAGGATAGAAGTTATCACGAATTGATGGAAATTGTATTAACAAATAATATTTTCTTGTTTAATGGTCAAGTATATCTTCAGAGGGATGGCGTAGCTATGGGCACTTCTTGTGCCAATAGCTACGCCAACCTGGTTATGGCTTACTGGGAAGTTTCTTCTCTATTTCAGATGGAGGAATTTTGTCAGAATGTTTCTTTCTACACTAGGTTTGTAGATGATCTCTTCCTTATTTGGAAAGGTGATGAAGAACAATTGAGGTCTTTCTATGATAAAATAAATCAAGACACCAGTTTTTTAAGATTTTCTATGGTTAATTCCAAAGATGTCATACCCTATTTAGACGTATATGTTGAACAACTACCAAATGGTATACTTAACACTGGAGTTTTTCGAAAGGATTGCTATAGAAATAACTTTCTCCATCGAAGCAGCATGCATCCTAAGCATGTCTTTGGTAACATCGTCAAAAGTCAAGCCATGAGGGTATCTAGGCTGTTTTCTGAAGACTCATGCTTTAAAACAGGCATAGAAGACTTGAGGAATAAATTTATAGACAGGTCTTACACGGTAACAGAAGTTGATGCTTCTTTAGGTATCATAGGTGAATTGAGAGAAGGCAGGGCTTTTCCCTACTTCTCTAGTAAATGAGATGATAGTAGCATCACCAAAACTAGCAGTGGAGTTATTAGAATACCGATACATTTTACACAAGATGTAAATAGTATTGAAAGCATATATCGAAAACATTGGGACATCTTGCTAACAGATCCAGTTATTTCTGAGATATTGAGCCAAGAACCAAAATTTACATATAAAAATAAGTTGAATTTACACAGAATGTTATGTGGTCCGAATAGGTTTGACATAAATACAGCTAGTAATCATAAAATGACTAAAAAAATGTCAAAAATGCAATTATTGCAAATTCATTAAAGAAACTGATAAATTCAATCATCCTATTACAGGACAAGAATTTCATTTCACAGTTTCTGCCAATTGTGAGACCTGCCATGTGGTGTACCTGGCAACCTGTGTACACTGCCCTGCGTTTTATGTAGGGAAGATGGACAGAAAGTTTAAAGACCGAATTAGGGAACACTTATATAAAATCAAAGTCAGATGTTCTTCAAATGCTCTGTCTAGGCATGTAATTAATACATCTACCCAACATAGCTTTTTGTTCCAAGTAATTCAAAACAATGTTCTATCTCGTAGAAGAGGAGACATTTTTAACACCACGGAACAGATAGAGGCCAAATGGATCATCAGGCTTAGGGCTGATTTGTACCCAGGCCTCAATGACAGAGTCTCCATCAAACCTATACTTAAAGCTAGGAAACTTCATTGAAGCTTTTCACCCCTTTGCCACACTTTATTAACTTCTGGCTGGTTTTACTTTTATATTTATAACATTTTCACACCTCACATTTTTCCATTTCTGTCTCCATCGTTGTCTCTGTATTTTACTCTGCAGGCTTATTAGGGGCCAATTGTTATGAAAGATGCTGATATACCTTGTATTCCTCTTTCATCCAGCACACATATTTCACCTGATTTTGCACATTTAGTCTCATATATTTTTATGTTTATAATCTCAGCTGTTATCAACATCTTTAAGTGCACATATCTGTTTTGAATTATTTATGCTGTTACAGATATTATGATATTTAGAAACACACGCTGTACAAATTTTAGATGCAGTCTTTTGAATGATCATTTTTGTACAGTTATAATTATGCTAAATAGCTCATGTGTAGATATTAATATCTTTATTTATTTGATCCCTATTTTAAACATGTATTTATACATACAAGTATTTCAAATGGGATTATCGCTTATTATTAAATACTAAACATGCGTGCCATTTTTGTTACTAGTATGCATATAAGTGCAGTATTTATAGGAAGATAGTATGTCATTGTGAAACACCTTATTTGCTGCATACTGTCTATGAGATGGTTACATAGATATTTAAATTATTTTAAAACATTTTGAATGTTACATGCAGCAGCAGTTAAAGTAGGGTGAAATGTTATTTTAGAACATTTTTATTGTACACTGTTTACAAAATATCTGCATATATATTTTAAATATTTTAAATGATTTAAAACATTTTATAAGATTTTACATTTAGTAGGATGTGGCATCAGAGTTGTTTGTAGCGTCTTACTACAAAAGTGATGTCAGTTTAAATATTTTATGTATAACAGGATGTGACATCAGAGTTGACTTCAGTATGTCCAAACAGGATGTGACATCAGTAGTTGACTCTAGCATTTTGCTATAAAAGGGATGCTAGTATGTTTGTTTGTTAGTGGCCTGATGAAGATTCGTTGAAAGCGCTAGCCCTGTGTTCTAAATATTTTAATAAATGTGGTTTCTACTGGACGCTTGGATTTATTTTTACATGCTGGCTGCGTGTTTTTTCTACAAGCTATTGCCCAGTGGATGAGTAGGTTCGAATGAACACTCTATGGTGATTTTGACTCTTTTTATTGGATTAAGAGTTCGCAAAGTAAAGCGGTTTGTAGGTTACAGCTTCGTTTCTTTTTGTGGAACATTTGGTTACCTTTTGTGACTGACTTGAATTGAACACAGCAAGTATACTTCCCACTATTTAAGCCTGGTTTTTTGTTGTATTTTATAAGTCTTGTTTATTATCAGGCTAACAGAATGTAGTGAGCATTATTCTTTGTTTTTAAAATATCTGCAATTATCCCTATTATTTAAAAGGCTGTTTTCAGATACTCATTCTACAGGTTAGAAATTACACATGGACATTTGTACTCAAACTTATATAGAGAAAGAGTTTTGGAAAACTCTATTCTTAGGAAGATTTATAGGTAGTATATTGGCACATCACTCATTGATTATGTGAGTGATGTGGCAAAATGATCGGATTGGATTGAGGTTGAAATAAATGAGTACCACTGGAAGAAAAAAATGGAGTATAAATTAGCCTCAAGTCTCTTACAGATGGTCTTGTTTACCTTTTCCAGACTTTTTAATTGTTGGTAAAACTCACCAGATAGACTGTGGAATAGGGGACACACCAGTCATCTTCATGCTTGAGGTGTTCCACTTACAAGGAGGACTGCTTCCATATAATACAGGATTGTTCAGTGCTTGAGAAATTATGGCCAAATGTGTATCATACTGTGGCATGTATTATGGCCTATATTGTTCCGCACTGTCAGACTGCCTTTTAGCTCTTAGGTTTCAAAAGGGACCATATGCATATTCCCAAGACAACTGCTAACTGCATTAGAGAGGTGGTCAGTCTTACTTTTTAGATTTTGTAAGATACTGTTGTAGATTGGTGCCAGGACATTATTTTTTAATTTACATAGACAATTTGGCCATACAATGTTCATCAATGTTACTCAGGAAATCGATACATTAAAGTGTAGATTTAACCAACATTGATCAATATTCCCCCAGATTCTCAAAAGCTTGCATGGCGTGCATAATTAGTGTAAGATGAAATATTGCCAATATGGTGACTGAGCGATCCATGTGCCTGCACGTCTGACGTGAGCGAGCACTGTAGCACTAGTGCTGCACATCCGCAGCCCCCATATGCAAATCACCCCATTTGCAGGTGAAACCATGCAAATGAGGTAAATCTACCATCCAGGAAGCAGGAATCATGGTATGCAGGACTAGTGTAATATGCAGAAATGTACTCGGTTATTAAACGAGTACGGTATTGCAAACTCCAAAATGGAGCTATGACCACTCCAAATAAAGGCTGCATATCATTGAGGAAGCATGCCAATGGCCAAGTAGAAAGCCGTTGGCATTGCAAACAATGCCAAATGTACAAAATACAACTTTTATGATATGTCCGCCGATCACGGTCATTGAAGCATAGGGCAGCGGCTCGCAAATGGGACCGGTGGGGAAATAAAATAAACCTAAAAAAAATACAGTCTAACTAAAATCAGTATTCCACCATGCAAGTCAATGGCAGGCAAAAGACAACCTGGGCAGTGAGTAGTGGTTACTAAGGGGGGAGGCACAGTCTGACAGATGTAACTATGCATTAGCAGGCAATTCTATGCAAATGAGGGGAAGGATAGTGAATCCCAGTTTTCCCCAGCATGTGAGGCAGGTCCCAACAGTGTATGAGTATGAATAGCTGAGCGCAAGACTAAGAGGTAGGTGATATCATGCGTGGGAGTGTCAGGCATACTGTCAGCAGATTGGAGCCCTGTGGCTCGGGGTTGCATCCAGCTTAGCACAGCAAAGCCAGTAGGTGTTTCTAAACCTGCCCAGCACTTATGACAAAGTGTATGCGGGTGTGCATGCTGCACAATGGGATCTACAGGAAGATAAAGGAAGTGAACCCAGGAAATAGCAGCAGTGTGCACATTGCAGTACACTGATTGCACGGCGCGCCACCCAGGATGAATCAGAAGGGCAATGGGAAGGAAAAGCAGCAGTAGGAAGTTAATCAAGGGGTACTAGGTTCACTGCCAGGTGAAATGTATCAGAACCAGCCAATTACACAGGCAGCAGGCCAGCCCAGCCCAGCCCAGAATGCCTCTATAAACTATGCAAACACCTATCCCTCCGTTTTTTCCCAGACCCTACACCACCGGTGTAAACAAGCGGGGAACTTTTAACACTCACAACAGCAAAATGTTAGGGGCTGCAATAGCTATCATACAACTTGTGGAAGAGGTTGAGGGTGGCGAGGATGGGAATGCTGCCGACCAACCCACAGTGAGGAGGCGGAGAAGAGTGTACAGACCCAGGGTAACCTACCAAAGGCTACATGAGCTGGAGATGGTGGAGCACTACAGGATGGACAGGAACCTCCTACAGCAGATTGTTGAGCTGTGCCGGCCATGCCTGACACACAGAACTAACAGAGGGGAACCCATCCCAGTGGAAACGAAGGTATGTGTAGGCCTAAGAATACTAGCTACAGCCACCCTCCAAAGGCCAACTGGGGATATGATGGGGATCTCACAGGCATCAGCATCCAGGGTACTCCACCAGTTCCTGGATGCCATGGCAGCACATGTCGGTGAGCACATATATTTCCCTCTCACCTGGGTGAGGCATTGGCCAGCAGTATGCATCTCTTCTTCCAAATAGCAGAATACCCTGAGGTAGTGGGTGCAATAGACTGCACATACATATGCATCAAAGCACCACCTGGTGAGCAGGGTAGGGTCTACATCAACTGCAAGGGCTACCCCTCAATCAACTGCCAGGTCATGTGCGATGTCTATGGCATAATACTGAATGTGTGTGCTGGCTGCCCTGGAAGTTATCACAATTCCCACATCTGGCATCTGACGCAGCTGTACCAGATATTTGCCAATGGGGACATCCCGCATGGTCACCTAGTGGGGGACGCTGGATATGCACTGGAGCTGTGGCTGATGACACCCATCAGAAACACACACACACCAGAACAAGAACTCCATAATGAGGCACACGCACAAACAAGAATAATAATAGAGCATGTGTTTGGGATGCTCAAGTCATGGTTCTGGTGCCTGGATACATCTGGTGGAGCCTTGCAGTACTCACCAACTACATGTACCCAAATCGTCCCGGTATGTGCCATATTACACAATATGATCCTGTGGAAACAGCTGCAGCAGGAGTAGCAAGGGGCAAGACCATATATCCCACTACCAATGCCAAGGCCTGCACAGGCACAAAGTGACTCAGAGGAACAATCTGAGCCTGCCCCAGTAGGCAGAAGGAGGTATGCCCAGTATGCCCTGGCCCTGGCAAAGAGGCAATACGTAGCACATACACTGACACAGGAGGGACCCAAGGAATAGCACCTCTCTCTGACTCTCACATACAGTAAAAGGGATGCCAAACATTACACTACCTGTGCCTAACCATGTGCAGGCAGTGTTCTACGTGCATCCAACACAGGCAGCCCTGCAGCACCACCGGCAATACTCGGACACCCACAAGATAAGGGACTCACACATGTCAGTCAGGAGGGGGAGACACATACCTAACAACAGTCACAGCCAGCAGGACAGGTGTAGACAAACACAAACAAATGCCGTACTATGGCTTCTGAATGAAGGGTATGGGTGACCTCCATCCAGTCCTACATGGACAGACTACAGCAGGCCAGGTAGTGAGATGTCAGTTGCAACAGCTTGGAAGTCAGAAACTAAGGTGTATGCAATCAAAAGATAAGAACGAAAGTACACCGGTATGGCGTAGCCAGCACGATGGGTAAGACTACTGACTGAAATGGACTACAGGACATACCAGTACAGTCCTAGCAAATGTGCACAACTGTCAGGTGTGCCCCTCCACCCCACATAGAAATACAGTAACAGTCAGGTGCACCCCCCCCCAAGCATATGTAGAAACATAGAAATAGTCAGGTCTACCCCCACTCTATACAAACATGTTGCAACAGTCAATGCCAAATGATCGGTGGATACCGGGCAGACACAGCATGCTACCTGTCGCTGTACAACACAAAGGTCAGCTGTGCAGTGCAAACCACTGGACATGCTCCACACATGCATAACAGACGGCCTTACTGGGCATGCTCACACACTAAGAGAAATGAAGGCAATGTTAGTCATCAACATACTGAAAGGTTATACTGGGCATGCTCATACACTTAAACACATGAAGGCCATGTATGCAAACACCAGTAGACCAGACATATCCAGCGGTTGCAATAGTTACTACAGACACATGTCAGTATGCACCATTCATGCCTTGCACACACAGTGGATAGGAATACATACATACACGTAAGGACAACACACCATAATACGCCAAAGGTAGATGGATATTGCTGTGTGGAAAAGGGTGCCTGTGACAAGAATCCATCCACGCCTGTCCAACTGAGCACACAGCCAAAGGACCCCAAACACATCAGTTGCAGATGTCACACACTGCAGTTACTAGTGACCAGTACCTGTCAGCACTACAGACTATGTGGTCCACATGCCAGCTGCGCAACATGGCTGTACAAGGACATAGTCAGCTTGTTGCCCTAGACTTGCACCTGTGACATACAACCCCATGTGTGGCCACCTGTGGTGTGTCACCCCTACATTAATGGTGTATGGGCCATGCACACACTGGCCACCCCATAGCAATACCCTAACAAGCCTGCTGAGGTTATCCAATGTGAAATACACCTTTGGGAGAGTTGTAGGCCAATAATCTCTGTGGCACATTCCATAACTGTGTACTGCTGTAGTATGATAGACTAGTTAGGTAGGAGTTCTAACCCCAGACATGGCAACTGTGTGTGTGAGTGTGTGCCACTGTTTGTGTGTGTGTCTGTTTCTCACTGACTGTGTAGAGAGCAATACTTTTAGGGTGCTCACATCCCTTACATTTCACATACTCAACTTTGGCAAGGCTACTAATGTCACCCACCTAGAAATACTCCCCTGGGAAAGCTGTAGCCCAATAATCTCCGTAGTGCATGCTGTAACTGCGTACTGCTGTAGTGTGATAATGTAGTTAGGTAGGAGGGCAAATCCCACATGTGGCAGCTGTGCATGTGTGAGTCTGTGTGTACGTATGTGTGCGTGTCTGTCACTGACTGTATAGAGAGCAATGCTTTTAGGTTACTCACACCACTTACATTTCACATACCCAACTTTGGCAAGGTTGCTGATGTCACCCACCTAGAAATACTCCCCTGGGAAAGCTGTAGCCCAATAATCTCCATAGCGCATGCTGTAACTGCATACTTCTGTAGTGTGATAATGTAGTTAGGTAGGGGGTCAAACCCCAGATGTGGCAACTGTGTGTATGTGTGCATGTCTGTCTGTCACTGACTGTATAGAGAGAAATGCTTTTTAGGCTACTCACACTCCTTACAAGTCGAATACCCTTCTTTGGCAAGGCTGCTGATGCCGTGTAACTTGAAATACATCTCTGGGACGATCGCAGCCCAGTAATCTCTGTAGCACATCCCATAACATCACATGGCCATAGTCTGATTAAGGAATTAGTTGGGAGTTCTAGCCCCTGACCTGCCAATTGTGTGTATGCGTGCATTTCTGACTGTGTAGAGAGCAATGCTTTTAGGTTACTCGCACCCCTTACAGTTCACATACCCAACTTTGGCAAGACTGCTGATGTCATGCACCTAGAAATAAACCTCTGGGAAGGTTGTAGACAAGTAATCACCATAGCATGTCCTGTAACTGCATACTGCTGTATTGTGAATTAGAAGCATGGTTGGTTTCCATCCCCACACATGGCAGTTCTGGATGTATTGTGTGTTTCACTGTCTGTGTAGGAAGCAATGCATTTTAGACTAGGCTCTCACAGTCATTTCAAAGCCCTACTTTGGCAATCCTGCAAACGTCAGTCAGTGTGAAATACACTTTTGGGCAAGGACTACTCCAGTAGTATCCATGGTGCATACTATAACTGTGTAGTGTAATACACTAGTTAGGTAGGGGTTCTACTCCCAAGCATGACAGGTTTGTGTGAGTGTGTGTTTGTAACCTGTATCCTGTGTAGAGGTAGTTGTGACTGTGTGGCACCTGTGGCCAGTGTGGAGCAGGTTTTGCATATGTCTTATATGATGGCCATACTATGTATCACAATGTCCACTGTACAGGGATAACACGTGATATGGCTGAGAGGCCGGGGTGCAGAGCCATACCCAGACATGTGACATCAAGGCCAGCCAATCACAGTTAGCAACCCCAGTATTACCCAGAGCACACTCTCACCCCATGTGTCATACACACACACATGCCTAGGTAACAGCCAATATGTGGTTAGTACACTGCATATTGGCCACTTATAGTAACTATGAAGTGACAGCGGTGGGCCACAGAAGGCATGACATCCAGTCCATCTTTCCAATATGTATATACGTGCAGACAGTGCACCTCCCCTATGTTCCCCAATGGACAACTGCACCAGCTATGATGCCATCACATGTGACCCGCAATGGACATACCATGCCTGACAACATGCCTGTATGGACAGATGCCACTGACACCAAGGAATGCTGATAGCATGCACACCATGTAGGTGCATGGTAAAGCTGCTGGTCATTACCAGCTCCCACCACAGGTGGGCAGGACTGGCACATCTGTTGATAATCTGTGTTCACAACATGGGCCGGACACCCCAGGTACAGTTCCACATGTCACTGTACATGCATGTGGGAGGTGTGCACAATCCAGACACCATCCATCTCATGGATGAAGGAACACAGACATGGCAAGTGATGTACAGCATTGCCCACACACAGTAGTCACCCAGGTGACCGGATGGGGGATACAATATCTGCCTGTGTGGGCAAATGCAGACACTACATCCCTGAGCCACAATGCAAACCATCGCCATGTGGCCTGATGCCAAGGTACACCCATCACCTAGCCATGGACAGCCGTCTGGTGCAGTCGAACACCACACACTTGTGCAGACATGCACACATGCATGTAAGTAGTGGCACCCTGTGTGTTTCTGTATGTGTTGCATGCTGCAGATTTTCACATCCACACTCCCTCCAACCCCCATGGGCATACTGCAACATGCTGTCTGATGTCAGACACCTTCCCATACCCTTCGCCCGTACAGCCCCCATATGACCTGTGTGGTGCATGGGATACCTGCACAGTGATGTGATGTGGCAATCCCACAACTGATGAGTTGTACACCTGGCCCTGCCACATGTGTCAATGTGTGTGTGTCCTTATGAGAGTGTGGCTGTGTTGATGCTGGCACCTGATCGTGCCGAAAGGCACATGTATGTCACCTACCATACAGCTACTTTATTCCTGTTGCAGATGTCACTCACCCTCACATATATGTTCTGAGTGCTCCACAATAGGTAACCCATGTGGCGCATCCAGTAATTGCAGTGAACTGTGCTAGCACTACATAGTTGTCAGGGGATTGATACCCTCTGCTGCTAGGTGTGTGACACAACCATGCTTCAGTTTTATCCTCCCTCCCCTCCCTGACAAGTATTAGCCTCTGCCTGCATCCCCTACCCCGTCTCAGGTGGACGTGGAGACCTACACCTGCTTTGCTTAGGCAGCAGCACGTGTAATGTAAGTAATGCTCATGATCAGCTGATGGCCTCTGCATGAATCACAGCCTTTCCCTAGCTGATTGCATGTGAAACAGCTGTGGTAACATCCGCATCACCAATTGTATGGAAACACACTCCAATACCCAGGAACATCATAGTGCTGTTTGCCCTTTTCACCCACTGTGAGCAGGAACTAGATCTGTTGTGTGCCAAACAGCACCCCAGATGGATTGAGGTGTACCTCTAACAACATACACTGTGGAAACAGTGCAACAAATGGGAGGTGGATATGCCTGACCTGACTACAGACTGTAAGTGCCACTATACTGCATTTGAAGTAATGTTGCTTTCACAGTGTTTGTGTGGATATGGCTGATGTACATGTCTCAATACCTTCCATGTCATCTCCATGTTGATTGGGAATCTCCATCTGCAGGGTCATCTGCAGCCTGGGCAATGTTGTATCTGTGGTTGCATGTGTTACCTGCTGAAGGTAGTGTGAGGATTGCAGTCAGTAGATGGAGAAAGCTGTGGTAGTCACAGATGTCATATCCCTCAAAAGACATATGTTGCAACAATCCTGTAACAACAGTAAATGTATGTGGTTATCACAGCAACATGTCAATATTGGCCCTGTGTAAGTGCTGCCATCCACACATCTGTCAACTTTTGTACACATGTCATGCATAAAGTGGTGCATATGTGCTGTACAGTAGGGGTTACATTACATTACATTACCTGCACATTCTGAGGATGTTCGTACAGTTCTGAGGTCTGTGTACCTATGGTGAATGTCGAGAGTGTGTGTAGTGTCGATATGTACCATAGCCTGTGTACAGACTGTGGTAGATGACATTGTTCTAGTTCCCCTACTATCAAATGTTACATGCTGCCCCACTGTATGGTACTGTAGTGGCATACATGTTTGTAGGGCCATAAACACACATGTCCTAAACCACAGATGGCCACCAGACCAAACTGTGCAGCAGGCCAGTATATGTAGGGCAGTCTGTGAGTGGCACATATGACGATGGTGTCGAACACATAGTCCATATACTATAATACCATGCTAACTAACCATATGTGGCTGTGGCTGTGTTCACATTGGTTGTGGATATGCACTGTCACACAGGTGTATCCTACCCTGTGCTGTGACATGCCTGTGGAGCCTGATTTATATGTAGGTACATGAGCATTCCCCCTTGGGAGGTGTAGGCCAATTTTGAGCCAGTCGGCCTGCAGCCTGCACTGTGCATTGTGACATGCCTAGCAGCTGAGTGTACCTACCCAGTGGGATGTCATGTGCAGATACTAGCCAGATGTCCTGCTGCTGAACCTCCCCTAACAGTCATGTATGTCAGACAGGATAGTGGGATGCAGTGCAAATGTATGTCAATACCTATTGTGTAGTATGTGGCCATAGCACCCCTGTACCAGCAATCATACCATTACAGGCCAGGCAGGGGTGTGTGAATGCATGACCTATGGTGGACATTATATACCAGTCGTTATGTGTTATACCCATCTACATGGCCATCCACATCCATATTGTCAGGCATGGTACACATGTGAGGCATTAAGGGCTTATGTGTATACCTCTGGACTGTACAGGCTGTGTCAGACCCCCACATATATTGGCCAATATCTCTGCTGCAGTCCACAGTGACATCACTTGCTAGCAGTGGCACTGTACACTGATGTCCTTTGAAGATGTCGTTCAGTAACCAATGGCACACATGTTATGAGCAGATGTGACCTGCCGCACACACCATGTCTGTGAAGACAATCCCAATGACAGTAGCAATAGCCTACTAGTATACCTGCTAGAAATACCTGACATCTCCTGCAACTATGACATTGGGAACATACGAGCTGGCGTTGGCCTACAATTCATGTCCAGGAACTACGTTGGGCATATATGTACATATACATATCCAGATAGCCAGATATACGATTACACATGTGCACTTACACTATCATGGCAACCACCCACTAGTGATTCACACATCATGTGTGCCCGATCCCATTACATCTCCTGTGTGATGGGCATCCATCCTGTGTGTGGGCAGCAGTGCTACCGACAGCATGTAGCAATACCCCATACAGGAGAACCAGCACACTCAGGGCAGCCACTTATTTGCAGGAGGATCAGGAGGTACAGACAGACTGCGAGTGGAGCTGTGTTATGCTTTATACAGCACTGGTGTTACAGTGTGTGGGTGTACATACTAGTTTGCCATGGAATGCAGTCCGTCTGCATAGCACACAACTGTGAGCCTATCCTCATGCCAGTCAGAACTGTGCCTATCATGTCTTGTCTGTCCACCACACAGGTCTTGTGTCAGATAATACACTGACAGTGTGTGTGTTGCATGTTACCGGTACATGGCTACATCCATGGCCATCCATACCAGCAATTCCTTGACTAAGGGTATGTTACAGACTAACCTGTAACACCTGTATTTTGTGTAGTGTATGGAAATAGTTGTCCACATATGTGCCTATATTCCAGCCTCTGTCCATCACCTACATACCAAGCTGTGCACATATGTCATGTTGTCAGTGGTTGATCCATAGTGAGTTGGGAGGGTAACACACTGCCATGTCTACCATCAGTCCATTGCCACTGTAACCCCCACACATATGGTAGGGCTGGGGCCATATATGTGTGGGCGCCACCTACACAATACATGTGTGCCCTCATGCACTACAGAGCCCAGTGTATGTAACAGTGTTATATGGCCCTGTATTATTGAGTCTAGGGTGGGAGCAGCAGAAATGACCTAGGCTGTTACAAAGTGTGGGGGTATCAGGACTGAGCTGCCTTAAGATATCTGGATGTACAGTACCATATACTTCACCTGTATACACATTACTGGCATGGATTTGGGTACTGTAGGACTACTGCCCCCTGCCATACAAACTGTTCTGTGTGTTGGTGTGCTCGTGATGGTGTCAGTTATGCCACCATGTGATCATAAGTCATCTATACCTCCTACTGTGTTTGTACAGTGTGTAGATAGAGGCTGCTGAACTACACACCTGGAGTACATACTGTTGATTGTTAGGTATCCTGTGGCCCAGTGTGTCTTTTCTATTGTACAATATGAATGGCTTGGCCTGGACAGCAACAGCTGGGAACCTTTCCAGCCTACTGTATGAGTGTAACTGGTCCACTGTAGCATCACTCCATTGATATAGTTGTCAGTGTCTGAACAGCTATATGGCATGGCATGTAGAACTGTAATAGTACATGATGACAGGTTACCATGTCTGCAAACCTGTGGGTGTTCTTTCACCTATGACCTCTCTGTGGGTGTATGTTACAGGCAACGGTTGTCATTTGTATTGGTGGCACATACATTGTCCAGTCATTCAGGGGTCAACATTAGGCATAGTTGCTGTTCCATATTGTGTGCACCTACCACTTATGTATCGTACTGTACATATAACTGCATGTGTATGTGTAGTCACATGTATATGTATATATATATATATATATATATATATATATATATATATACATATATATATATATATATATATATATATATATATATATATATATATATAAATATTTATACCTGTATCTGCATATCTGTGTTGGTGTATCTGAAGCCTGGTAATGTTGATGGCTTCCACATAATACATTCCCCATGGAAGCCAGACTGTACTGCATGATATGTTACCAATAACAGCCTGACATCATACAGGTGGGATGTAGTACAGGTAACATCATGTGCCCATGTTGCCACTAGCCCTGGTTTTGGGATCTCCAACACTTGGTAGTGTATTGCAGGGAGGACGTGTTTGGCTGGGGGGATGCCTATTTGTAGAACTCATATAGTGTGTGGTGCCTCTCAATCCCATTAACGTAACATGTAGCCTGTTACACTCCACTCCCTAAAAGCTACAGTACCAGCACAACAGTGTTGCACCAATGGGTCTGTAGGCATGGGAATCCCATTGAGTTCTGCAACATGTGTGTATATGTGTATTAGTGCATATTTATAGGGTACACCTGTCCGAGTCCACAAACTCCCATTACAATGCACATTGCCACAAAGTAGTATGTATACTGTTGTTGTCACCCATAATGTGGCAATGCAATGCAACACCCTACTATGCCTCTGCTGTGTGCATCACAGGCATATTCCTGTGGTACCACTGTTGTGATATGCAATGGGTTGTTTTTGCATTGTGGCCAATGTGTGATAGTGGGTATGTCAGAGTATCAAGATGGGTTCTAGTGTGTACAATATCCAGTGGGGGATGTGGGTGCTGTGTACACTGTCTTTAAACCATGGTACACCTGGTATACGGCCCACCTACCACTCTCAGGTGGCCAATGACACATCACCCATACAAGTAACAGATAACAGGATACAGCCCAGTTACACATGTGCTGTGTGCAGCCTACCTGTAACACATTGGACACATGACTAGTTAGTTAGCAACTATACAACCAGGTCTCTAAGATGTGTGTCTACCTGTTATGTATCAGTCAATGTGTATATGATGGTATGACAAACTATCTATTCACCATATACAAACATTACATCCCCCATTATCATATTGTATGTGTCTGTGGATGGTCTGCATGTAGCACGTGACCTGGTACACACCTCACCCTACAGATGGTGTCGTGTGCGCAATGATAGCCACACAGTTCAATAGCACTACATACTTGGGTTGGGGTCTAGACACAGTGTTGCCAAGTAAGGATGTGTGTGTATGTGGATGGGTTGACATAAGGGTGCAGATTATACCTGTACCAGTAAGCCACCGGTCATGTTTTCACGGCCAATAACCGTTATACATACTTGTGGCATGTGTGCAACTGAACACATATGTCACAGCCATGGTGTCACCACACTGACATACCCCTGAGGAATATGACTGCGGACCATCCTCCTGCTGACACATGTATGCTTACAGCACAAATTGATGACAGTATGGGGATATCAATTGGTGTTACCAACAGCTGAGATGCATCATAGCTGCATGGCTACACTACCTAACATGTATGCAGTACACATTACCCCTGACTACATTCTACACTGCAGTACACTGCAGCACTCTGTCACAGTCATGGTGTGCATCAGAACTGTGTTAGCCTGTCCCTGCATCAATGTTGTGGATGGCAGGGATGTAGCACAGGTATCATCATATGCACAGGGTGTGTGAATGTCATCTTAGATGCATGGCTACACTACCTGACATGTATGTGGTACACATTACCCCTGACTACATTCTATACTGCAGTACATTGTGGCACTCTATCACAGTCATGGTGTGCATCAGAACCAGCAGACTCTGTGGTGTGCTGGGGCTAGTACTGCCACTATGAGAGTGGCTGTGCATCCTGGCATGTCCACGTTGACCGCCAACTGCTGGTGTCTCTGGCCTACGTCCATATGGCCATCGCACCACTCCCACCACACGTTCTAGCACAGACATACCACGGTCGAGGAGGCCAACCATTTCACCCCACCATCTGTCCACGACCTCGGCATATTCACAGAAGACAACAGCGAGTTCATGGAGGTTGCCACTTACAGCTACAAAAGCAGACCTCTGCAGCCTCAGGACCTGTCTGGAGTGCATTTCCATACATGCTTGTCCTCCATTACAGCCTGAAACATGCTACTGGTGGTACCAGTTGTGGCGCCTCTGTCAGGGGTAGGATGACCTGCGTTCCTCCCATGAGCACCACTGTACATCTGCCGATGTGGTGGCCTTCCGGACATCCAGCTATGCTGACTGTGACCCGACACAGTTGGCATGGACACCACACTTTCCTGGTCATTGCCACCAAGCGCCAGCTGTCCCTCTGCTATGGCCACATGTGATGGGGTTTGTAGGGGCACTGTAACTGTAACTGCGTATGGGCTTGGGGTGGCTAGCAGGGCGATGACACATGTTGGAGCAGTGTCAGCCTTTGACAACCCCACCTGTGCCTCACCTGTACCTTCATCATTGGTGTCTGTAGGAACACCTACCTCAGTTAGTGTGCAGGAGGGACCCTGACCCACCTCACCACCTGTGGGGGAATCAAATACACACATTAAGACCTGTACAGCAGTGCATGATAGTACACACATTCACACACACTCACACTGACAGCCACCTTACTACCTCACCTTCCCTGAGTTTACAGACAGTCCCACAGTCAGTTACATATGTTCCCCTTCCTGCATGGCACTTGCTAATATACACACATCACTACAGCCCATTAACATATCATCCCTCTCCATGCCTACACATGTGGTTACCACACCTGGCCTGCTACTCCATCGCCTCCCTGACCTGGATGGAGTAGGTTGTACATGGCCTCACTGGTGCCACCCTGTATTACCCTGTGTAAGGGCAGTAATGGTGTATGAGGCCCCTATATGATCGGGGCTGTTACATTCACTACATATGTCACACATCAGAGCCTCATACTACAGTCTTGCTCAGTCCATGCCACGTCTGCTGCACAAGCGACCCATCATGTGGACAACAGTACTCCCTGGATACACTCATTGATGTGCTGTGGTAATTCCCCATTGCATTTATAGTGCTGCATATGTGGGTAGCCGGTTACCTATCTACTGCTGGCAATATGATGTGTATACCTGGTGTGTACTGCACCACCAATGTATGTTCCATGCTACAGACCTTGTTATGCTATCAGCTGTCCTGTATTCACATACCTGACAGGTTGTCTAGGTGTCCCATGTCTCACTCTATGTACAGCACAATCCCAAGGGGAAGTACCGCCATGTGGTCAATCCCATTATCGCCCGTGCATACATGGACACACACACACACACACACACACACATACACACACACACACACACACACACACACACACACACACACACACACACACACACACACACACACACACACCTGACATGCATCATTCACACTCCACTAGATTGCACTTACAAATACAATCAAGTAAAACCAAAAGCAGAATGTAAGCAGCAGGCACACCAACAACAGGTTAACGTATTTTAATAAAAACGTTTTCGCTACTGTGAAACAGTAGCTTCCTCAGACAGTAAGAGCAAAACCACCAATGCACTTTATAACAAATAGAAAGGTACAAAATAACATCATTTCCGGTACAGGTGGATCCAGTATGCTACTTAATTGAACAGATGCTAGGGAAAAGACAGAATCATATACCTAGCGTTCCTTATTTAAAAATGCTAAAGACATTTAATTTACATAAACCATTAATTTACATAAACAGTATACCCCCAGACAGGCAAAAGCCTGTAACTACATGAGTGTAGAATACCAATTTTAATATGTATATAAGAATAAAACAATAATAAAAATATTATTAAAAGTAGTCCAATTTTTGAACTAAAATTTTCAAATGAAAGCCCAAGCCTCGAAGAAAGTTCAACTAGCAATGCTTATACACACATATTTAATTTAAAAAACTTATCTTTGCCTTCCGAGTTCAAAAAACACAAGGTAATACCAAAAGTCCAGTTTTTTACAACATTGTAACCCTAAATTCAAGGTCTAAGATAACTCTTATACTTTAGTATAACAGAAATGTTACATGATTCATTTAACCCTGGTGGGGCGAATGCATTAAGGAGCAGTTGCCATTCCAACTCTTTTATTTCCAATAGTAAAGGTTGGGGCCCCCCTCTTATACCTGATGTTACCAGGTCAATTCCCATGAAACCAAAACTGTGTCCAGGATTTTCAATGATATGCTTTGAAAGAGCATTATCAGATTTGTGATTTTTTATAGCATAATTATGTTGGTAAACCCTGTCCCGTAATCTACGGTCAGTTTTACCAACATAAAATGCTCGGCAACAGTTGCAAAACGCAATATAGACCACAGACCTACTGTCACAGGAAATCCTGTGTTTAATGAAATACTTCTCGTGTTTGATAGTGAAAGAGTTCCCTGTTCTTATTAATCTACACCACTTACACATGCCACAGGGAAAGGTACCTTTCTGCCTGAATCCTGAGTTAGGTGTGTCCCAAGTTTGCAGAAGGTCCTTAAGGTTTTTACCCCTCTTGAAAACAAATAGTGGGTATGCCCCCAAGATATCAAGCAATTGGGTGTTGTTTAAAATAAACTGCCAGTTTTTTCTGATAATTAAACACATTGAACTGGCATGGTTGCTATATGTAACAATGAATCTAGACTTATAGTCGTTAAAATTTTCAATAGGTTCATTTAAGTTGCAAGAGGGGCCTCCATTAACAAGGCCATCAGTAGATGGACTTGCCAAGCCAAAAGGTTGGATGACATCACACTTTTTATTTTGGAGAAGGGGTATATAAAACCCAGAAGCTCTTTTCATAGAAACTTCATCAATTAAACTCTCAATCAATTCTACCGGGTATCCCCTATTGAGAAACATGTTCTTAAGAATAACACATTCCTCATTAAAGGCCTTAGGTGTGTTACACATACGTGTGGCCCTAACAAGTTGGCCTTTTACGATAGATCTTTTTTGTTTCAATGGGTGACTGCTGGCAAAGTGCAAAAAAGCATTACAGTAGGTGTGCTTCCTGTAAATGCTAGAGTCGATGCCAGTGTTGGAACAGTTTTTTGTAAGTTTAACATCTAGGTAATCGATTTCGCTGACTGAAAATTTATAAGTAAATTTCAAAAAAGCACAGGACTCATTCATGTCTTCGACCAACTTAGATGCAGTCTTAAGGTCACCTTGCATGAGAATGAACACATCATCTAAAAAACGTGTGTAAAATTTACTAACGTTTTTAAATGAAGGGTTCTTAAAGAGAACAGTCATTTCCCAGTAGGCGACCACTAAGTTGGCCACACTTCCACCGCAGGGGGACCCCATGGCAATTCCCCTTTTCTGTATAAAGTAGCGGTTGTTGAAAGTAAAAAAGTTCGACGACAAAATGATGTCCAAGAGCAAGGTGACTACCGCAAATCAAGACTCCTGGTCTTTTGAAGCCTGTAAGTGAACAATGTCAGTTCTACCTTCCAATAACTTCCTTACCATCGATGTGGTGGACTTATATACGTCTATACCACATCAAGAAGCATTGGAATGGGTAGAACTGATGCTAGTTCACTTACAGGCTTCAAAAGACGAAGTTGATGTAGTCACCTTGCTTTTGGACATCATTTTGTCGTCGAACTTTTTTACTTTCAATAACCGCTACTTTATACAGAAAAGGGGAATTGCCATGGGGTCTCCCTGCGGTGGAAGTGTGGCCAACTTAGTGGTCGCCTACTGGGAAATGACTGTTCTCTTTAAGAACCCTTCATTTAAAAACGTTAGTAAATTTTACACACGTTTTTTAGATGATGTGTTCATTCTCATGCAAGGTGACCTTAAGACTGCATCTAAGTTGGTCGAAGACATGAATGAGTCCTGTGCTTTTTTGAAATTTACTTATAAATTTTCAGTCAGCGAAATCGATTACCTAGATGTTAAACTTACAAAAAACTGTTCCAACACTGGCATCGACTCTAGCATTTACAGGAAGCACACCTACTGTAATGCTTTTTTGCACTTTGCCAGCAGTCACCCATTGAAACAAAAAAGATCTATCGTAAAAGGCCAACTTGTTAGGGCCACACGTATGTGTAACACACCTAAGGCCTTTAATGAGGAATGTGTTATTCTTAAGAACATGTTTCTCAATAGGGGATACCCGGTAGAATTGATTGAGAGTTTAATTGATGAAGTTTCTATGAAAAGAGCTTCTGGGTTTTATACACCCCTTCTCCAAAATAAAAAGTGTGACGTCATCCAACCTTTTGGCTTGGCAAGTCCATCTATTGATGGCCTTGTTAATGGAGGCCCCTCTTGTAACTTAAATGAACCTATTGAAAATCTTAATGACTATAAGTCTAGGTTCATTGTTACATATAGCAACCATGCCAGTTCAATGTGTTTAATTATCAGAAAAAACTGGCAGTTTATTTTAAACAACACCCAATTGCTTGATATCTTGGGGGCATACCCACTATTTGTTTTCAAGAGGGGTAAAAACCTTAAGGACCTTCTGCAAACTTGGGACACATCTAACTCAGGATTTAGGCAGAAAGGTACCTTTCCCTGTGGCATGTGTAAGTGGTGTAGATTAATAAGAGCAGGGCACTCTTTCACTATTAAACACGAGAAGTATTTCATTAAACACAGGATTTCCTGTGACAGTAGGTCTGTGGTCTACATTGCGTTCTGCAACTGTTGCCGAGCATTTTATGTTGGTAAAACTGACCGTAGATTACGGGACAGGATTTACCAACATAATTATGCTATAAAAAATCACAAATCTGATAATGCTCTTTCAAAGCATATCATTGAAAATCCTGGACACAGTTTTGGTTTCATGGGAATTGACCTGGTAACATCAGGTATAAGAGGGGGGCCCCAACCTTTACTATTGGAAATAAAAGAGTTGGAATGGCAACTGCTCCTTAATGCATTTGCCCCACCAGGGTTAAACGAATCATGTAACATTTCTGTTATATTAAAGTATAAGAGTTATCTTAGACCTTGAATTTACAGGTTACAATGTTGTAAAAAATTGGACTTTTGGTACTATCTTGTGTATCTTGAACTTGGAAGGCAAAGATAAGTTTTTTAAATTAAATATGTTTGTATAAGCATTGCTAGTTGAACTTTCTTCGAGGCTTGGGCTTTCATTTGAAAATTTTAGTTTCAAAAATCGGATTATTTTTAACAATATTTTTATTATTGTTTTATTCTTATATATATATATTAAGATTGGTATTCTATACTCATGTAGCTACAGGCTTTTGCCTGTCTGGGGGTATACTGTTTATGCAAATTAATTGTTTATGTAAATTAAATGTCTTCAGCATTTTAAATAAGGAACGCTAGGTATATGATTCTGACTTTTCCCTAGTATTTGCTTAACTAAGTAGCATACTGGATTCACCTGTACCGGAAATGATGTTACTTCGTACCTTTCTACTTGTTATAAAGTGCATTGGTGGTTTTTTTCTTACTGTCTGAGGAAGCTACTGTTTGACAGTAGCGAAAACGTTTTTATTAAAATACGTTAACCTGTTTGTTGGTGTGCCTGCTGCTTACATTCTGCTTTTGGTTTTACTTGTTGGAATACTCTTTCTCACAAATACAATCAAGACACACTCTTACACCCCACACTCCTACATGTGGAGTTGCACAGCATTTGTACACACAGTCATCCCATTAGCCTTCTGTCAACATGCATTACATATGGAGCTCAACAGCATGCAGTGCAACTATAGTGACATCATGCTAGCAGCAGTATACATGTGTGTGAGGCATGGGCTTTGTTGGTAGGTGATGGCCTCCCCATGTTAACACTGCACCCATGTACAAAATGTTACTGTGGATTTGTTCCGCACCCTGCCTTGTACTATTCACCATACCTCACAGGTGTAGAAACCATTGATGCATCTGTAGTACTGTGTCGGTTATGTCAGCTCCAATGCTCACAGCCCTTGTGTGTTGTAGCAACACATACCTGGGATGATATGTGAACATCTATCAGTTGTGGATGTCTGATGTCTGCGTTACTGATCACAACATCAGAAGTGCATGTATGACCAGTGCATGACTATTACACTGACAACCAGCAAACCTTACCATGGCTGTGAGGGGTGCCCTACACATGTCCCAGACCTCTGCATGGTTAAAAGGTCTATTCATGTGCACATCCCTTGGAGTGCACACACTTCTGTCATGAGTGCTGTTGGGTCAGGGTTATGTCTGCTATGTTTACTTAACCTGATTGTGTGCAGCTGCAGCCATGGTGGTGTTGAGTCACACATGTCCCTACTGTAGGTCGTGTGTCCTGCCACATGTCACATCCCTGTGGATACACTGCACATTGACAGGATGTTAGTTATCTTGCATGTGTCTGTTTTACCCTTCCGATACCCCAGCATGGTCTCTACTGTGATGCAGTGCATTTCTCAGCAACAAAACTTGAACATTTACAGCATGCAGTATGGGTAGGTGTATTAGATGTGTGCATGGGGGATAGCCCATAGCTATTACATGCCCAGTTTATCATCACGCATGAACACAAACCATACTCACCGGCTACGGGCTGCTGCCATGGTGGTATCCTGGAGGGATTTACATAGGAGTGTGAGAAGGGTGATGTCAGTGGCCACAGCTGTGGCATTCATAATAGGTGAGTGCAGCACTATGTTACATCAACAGTAGAATTACATAATATTACAGCTTATACACAACAGGTTATTACTACTACACAGCAGCAGACTATGTATATGACATCTCAGTTTTGCATGATGTACCTGTACAGATGCAGATGCATACACACAAGTGGGGTACTGATGTGCACTGGGGCCTTACCTGAATGCTCATCAGCTGAGTGTATCATTGGCATCCACCTCCAAGATGTGCCCTGCCAGGTGTTGATGCTGCAGGCAGACAGGTGCCACTAGGCTGCTGAGAAGCTCCTCCACAAGGTGAGGGGTGGATGGGTAGGTTGCCGCCCATTACGAGGTGGTCCCCCCTTATGGCAGCTGCATGCCGACATACATGGCGAAGCAAGTCAGTGCAATGATGCTGGACCTGCTCACAGCTGCAGTTATGCAGTCCAACATCACTGACCCTGTGGAATAGATCATTCCACAGGGCGGACCTCTCCTGCTGGTCATGGGCTGTCTGGCCAAAAAGAAGTATGTAGTACTGTACCAGGTGGTTGATGATGATCGCTGTTTCAGTGGCGCTGTACAAGGGAAGGCAACTATGCGACATGTTTCCTGGAGGACATAAGGATGGAAACAGGTCTGAGCCACCCATACAATAGGGTTATCATAATTTTTCATACACATATATGTCTCCCCCCACCATATCAGCTACAACAACACGTTCAAAGACTGCAATTGTTATGTCAGCTGCTTACCTACCATTGCAACATATGTTGTATTGTACCAAGCTTTGTGCTATGTGTATGTGCCACACTTTGTGCTATATGTTTGTAGCCATGCTCCCTGTGGAGATACTTATCTTTGCTGACCTGCATGCCATTGTCAGTGCCATAAATATGTATAAATATACATCTATGTACATATATGTGTAGATATATGTTGTACGTTGTTGATATACCTATGTCTATATGAGTGTCTGTATATGTACACATACACGTCACATTCCATATCACACAGATATGTGGAGTGCATACAGACATCTGGTCTGCATTCTGTAATCGTCTTTCATTCACAGCTGCACTGTTGTGCCTTGCTGCAATACAGACAGGTGCCACATGTAAACATAGCCTAACATTAGGGTGGTAACTATGGTGTGAGATTGCTGGTACACCTATTACACACCTATGGCATTTGTGCATGCTACATTACACATTCACATGACTGTCCTGCAAGTGGTGTGCTCTGACACCCATGTGTCTAACATGATGGCAGTACATCCACAAACAGCTATTGCCCACACTAACATAACATACAAAGATATTATGGCTGACATCTTTGTCATTCATTGCTGATCTGCACAGTTGGCGGGTATGTCTCACTGCTTACAGGGACAGACAGTATTGTCCAGAGCAGTTGTTCAGCGGGACATCATTACAGGGACAACTACAGATGGCACATATCAAACATTCTACCTCATAAATCCTATTAATCTATACCACATACTACATTAAATTACATACAGTTATGTTTTACATACCTTTTAGTGTTTGGACGAGTATGATGCCATCCCGGTTGTGGCCTGTAGTTATTTGTTTCCCACTGTGTGAGTTCCATTTTATAAGTCTTTTTTTTGTTTTTCCTTTTCTTTTTTTTTTTTTCCCTCTCTCTCTCTCTCTCTCTCTCGCTCTCTCTCTCTGCAGTAGAGTGAATGAGTTGGTTTGAATGGATTTCAGCTTGGCTTATGTAGGTGATGCACATGATCAGGTGATGGGCTCTGCATCAATCAGTGTGCAACAGTTGCTGACTGCGTGCAGCCTGCTGTGTAGTGATTCTGTTAACCATCATCATGGCAACCCAGTACTATAAATTGCTTACACATGTGGACGTTGTCCCTTCACCTTTCCAGTATGGAGGACATCCTTCCTGTATGTGGGCAGCAGTGTTACAGATGGCAGGTTGCAGTACCTATTACAGTGGAGCTTGCAGACACAGGACAACTACACAATCTTAAGACCTTCCAGACCTACAGACAGAGTGAGTAGTGTTGTTATGTGCTTTGTATATATCTGGTCTTGCAGTGTTTGCATGTACATAATAGTTTAGGATGGAATGCAGTCTGTTTGCATAGCTCTCAACAGTGGGCCTGTCCACATGATGGCCAGTGGATTGTCTGTTTGCTTTTGCCTGTGCAGCACACAGGACTTGTCCTAGATATTACCCCAGCCATCTGTCTGTTGCATGCTATCAGTACATGGCTTCTTCCAGTTGTGTTCCTGATGTGTTATTCCTGCATAATGGTATGTTGCAATGAATCCTGTAACACCAGCAATGTGCAGGGTGTGTAACAGCAATATTAAGAGTATAGCCCCATGTTCCTGTCTCTGTCCTCCACATATATGGCTGGCTTTGTCCTGCTGAGATACGGTTAGGGGTTGTTCGGTATTGGCATATCATAATATATTGCTAGCATTCCTGCTAACCAGTGTGGGCATTGCTTACCACCACCCAAACAGGCATTTTCCTGGTTGTTGCCACATACCCCCGTGCTACTTCATGTACATGTCGGTATTATACATGCTTAAGTCAGGTGTACATGTCAGGTATGACTGCTCACGAAGGTCATTGTAAGGTTAAGTGGGATTCCAGTTAAGCATTTCTGGATAGGTTACACTCAGGTATTCAGGTTAGGTTTAGTTATGCCATACCTGTGTTGTAGAGTAGATGTGAATAGTGGAGGTGTATGCAGGTCATGTGGGTTTCCTCTGGCTGCTCCGGTTTCCTCCCACACCCCTAAAGACATGCTGCAAGTGGATTGGACACGCTAAAATTGTCCCTAGGTGTGAGTGCGTGCATGTGTGTGCCTTCTGTGGAAGGTTGGGTGCCGGGCTGGCAACTTGACACCATATAAATTCCACTGCCAATCATGAGGGGACCAGGTGATCCACTGTGGCGACCCCTAATCAGGAAAAGCCGAATGAGAGAGAGAGAGAGTAGGCTGTTCGGCTGATTGGTGGGGAACCAGTAGTGCAGGTTTGCAGGGTGTTAGGATATGTATGCAAGGCAGGACAGGAGGTATCAGTGTCAGTAGTTGGTGCAGGGGTATGGAGTGTTGGGGGGGGGTGGACTTCGCCAGGTGGTGATCCAAGTGTGCTTGGGTTTTCTCTTCATGTGTTATTTACATGTGTAGTCTGGGACAGCTGCATTAATACACCTGGGTTGGGGGTTTCAGATTCTGCCAATATAGTTGTGTGGAGGGTGTCACCTACTTGTGACTGTGAACATTACTATGAATGCAAGAGGGGTCAATAGGTAAGTGGTGTTATTGGGCCACACAGAGGAGCTCATAGTAGGGGACATGTCCGGGGATGTGCAGGATGGCTGATGGGAAAGTCCACGGCTGGCCATTTCTTCTACAGCGACAGCTGTGTATATACCCTGCATTTGTGGGTAGGTCTGGACACTCACACCCTGGGTGGGGATGAGGACAGCAATAATACCTTGTGATGCCAATTAGTTCGGCTTACATGCCTACAATGGGGTGTTGCAACCATGTGTTCTTTGGTGTCATTTAGTGGGTTTGCAACGACACATCTGGTTATTCTGCCCATTGCCCTGTAAACTAGACATTGCTGCTGTGGGACTCGTAGCAAAAGTGGCTGCTTGTTGGGCAGTGGTTCTGCCCAATTAACACTATTGCTTACATACCTGGGGCGGTCCGAATAGACCCACTCCAGCAAACACCTGCACTCCTAGACCCATAATTACATACCCATATTTCCCCCACCTGCACCTCCTATACAGCACTCATCCTTACTCTGGGTGCAGATCGGGTCTAAACACACCACTACACACTGCCCACTCACCACTTCACGGGACCCATCTTGTACGTTGTCTCAACCCATGGGTCATCAGGCTATCTGTCCTTTGTAGTCCGGGTATGTACACGCCCCACCTTGATAGGTCATTGCACGGGCTTCCTCCTATAACAACACAATTTTTGGGGTGTCCCACAAAGGACGCTCCTGTCTCTGTTCCAAGATTAGACTTCTCGGGTCCACTGTGTCCCCCCTGGTTGTATCTTGCCTGTGGCCTAGGGAGCAGTGGATTGTTTACATTGTTTGTGGGTTTATTTGTATGTTTCCCCTGTCCAGCTGGGGGGGGATCATGTTACGTGTTGCACGTTTGCTGCTTGGGCCCCTCACATCCATTGGCATGGCCTATGAACATATGATATTCTTAAGTGCTATATCTTATCATAGCTATATATCTGTGTATATCTACACACACACACACACACACACACACACACACACACACACATATATATATATATATATATATATATATATATATATATATATATATATATATATATATTGCTGTATATATATCTAATGACATGCGGATGTATGGGTGTCTGCATATGTATATATTTATATGTGGGTATTTATTTTTATATGTCTATCTATGCATGTATACATTTGTACTACAGAGAGGGGGAGGTATATATCTATATAGTTATGGGTATTTATACAAACACATACACCTCTAAATATTTAGCGACATATCCTGTAATGTTGACTGGTATTGCTGGATACCGTGTTTCGTGTGCATACCGGCTAACCTTGTGTGCCACGCATGCTTTGCGATACCTACAACTAAATCCATTACTGTACACAGAGTTGCACTTGAAATCTATTGTTATTACCAGGAATACATCTGTCCCATGTGAGACAACCCAAACATTGGGTATTCAACCTTCGTCTACACCCAGGGTTACATAGGTACTCCTGGCTATGTGCATGGTCTATGGCATGTGCCACACCTAGGATACTTGGGTCGGGACATCATATGGGATGGGTCCCGAGAGGGGTGGGGGGGGCAATGTGCGGTGGTGTGGTAGCTACGTGCCGGTTACCAGGGTAAGGATGGTGGCTGCGTATGTGCTGCGGGTGGGGGGAAGCTGAACTGTGGGTTATGCATGTATGGGTTGGGGATGGCCTGAGATGGATGGGCCTGTACTGCTCGGCACACCAAGTGAGTGGGGAAGAGGGGTATGTGATGTCAACATGTGACACATAACAGGGGATAATTTGATTCCCTATTTCAATGACAGACATACAGTACTTTAACCTTGGTAGTGTATTGCAGGGCGGACGTGTTTGACTAAGCATGGGGTATGCAAATTTGTACGTGACGTATATTGTTTGGGGCCTCTCAGGCCCATTGACGGTGCATGTGGACATATATGTTTCTGTTCACCTACCATTGGTATCTACAGATGTCTGGCCATATATAAATCTGTGGGTATATATATTTGCTTACATATTTCTAACTATGTTGGAATATACCTACGGAGACATATATCTGCGTACATATGTCACTTGATGTGTATATGTGGACATATAGATGTTGACATATATATATATGTAGTTGTCAGCATTTGCATGCATATCTGTTTATATATATATATATATATATATATATATATATATATATATATATATATATATATATATATATATATATATATATATATGTATATATCTCGATATTTATATATTATATATATATATATATATATATATATATATATGTATATATCTCGATATTTATATATATATATATATATATATATATATATATATATATATATATATATATATATGTATATGACTACATCTATAGATATGCTGTATCCATTTAGATAGTGATATATTTGTACACACACGCCCATCTAGCTGTAGGTATACATTCTCTGTACTGTAGCATGACTGGGCTGGGGTTATGTTTCTGACAACATACAATTGCTGCATATCTGGCATGGCTTAGTGTAAATCGTTTCGTGTATGGTGTGCATGGTCCTGGGTTCCGGCCTTGCAGAAGCTGTTTGTTTTGTTGCTGGGCAGAACACCGGCCATTGGATACGGTGTGCTTAAGGCACTTTCAAGCGGTTGTAAGCGGGTTTGCGCAGAGGTAAGCACAGCTGACTTGTGGTCACAGTGTCTTACACGCAGTAACCTTCTCCTTTACTTAATCTGTGTCGGCGGTGCTTCACCCCACACAGATGCACTTGCACATGCTTACTAGTGCTTATATATGCTTACTACTGCTTATCTGTGCTTATGACTGCTTACTGCTGACCTATTCATTATGGTACTGACTCTTCACATGTACATTTAATGCAGTGCTCCAGTTCACATTTAAATGTGATTTAGTAGGTTATACAGCAATAAAATATAAATAAATGTCCGTATACAGATTTCACATGGAAAATGGTATGTGGTGCAGTGGGACTTGAACTAGGAATGCCTTCTCGTTAGGCAGATGCTCTGACCATTACACTATTGCTGTGCTGCTTCATTTGCATATATCTTCCTTGTTATCCTTGTCAGCCTTTTAAGCTGCTTTAAATGTAGCTAAGCGATGGGCACACCCACGCACCTACGGTTAGCTGTACTCAGAGTTTTAAAAATAAATAAAGGGGTTACTTCTTTTTATTTTTATGTCCTGTTGCTGTTGTACACATGGAGGACTGTTGGTGGGGATATGCAGATACCTATGAGCAGTCCCGCTCCTTTATTTACACTTTCTGCTGTTCTTCTTTGCAGGGGCGTGTTTACTCTGAGAGCTCTGCTCTCGGACACGCCCCCTGCACTCGTAAACGCTCCGTGTAGGATAAGGAGTTCAGGCAGTGCGCCTTCATTAATATGCATGGCACGCTGTTGTCCTCCTCCTAAATGGGCATTTCTGTGCAGGACTAGACTAGTCCTGCACGGAAGATTAGTAAATCTGGGGGATTGTCTTTCACATGTTAGATACAGATTGGTGTAGTATGTTTAGTTGTTTTTTTCTCCTTTTCATTTATATGTATTTGTTGTTGTTGTTTGTCGCTTTGTTATTTTTGAATCTAGTAAAGTTCTCAATTGTTAAAAAATAAGGTAAATTCTATACTGAAAAAGCTCTACTTTGCTGTTGTTAAAGTTCAAGATATTTTATTTCTTGTGTCCTTTAGTTTAATAATTAAAATTACCTGTTGATTTTCTGTAGCATGTACTTTTTCCCTTTTGACATTAACTGATATATATATATATATATATATATATATATATATATATATATATATATATATATATATATATTTATATATATATATTAGTAATGTTTTTATAGACATGTATTGCTCTTTCATAGTGAAACCTTTTGTAAACTTTATGTATGTATTTTTTGTGGAGCTTTTCACCCTATATCTCCATTGTAAAGGGGCATTTTTGCCAAGTCAGACTACCTCTGTAAACAAATGCTAATACATTAATAAAATATAATAACCAGATAAATATTCAGTTCTAGGTATGGGCTTATTCTAAGTTTTTGATGAGAGACATTTTGAAGCCTTTATTCAAGATGCCATTTAATCAATAGCTTACAATACACAACAACTAATACCTATTTGCCTTATACCTGGCTGTGTCAGTGGTGAAACAGTTAGTGCTGTGAGTTTCATTCCCACAAGAGATAGATCAATTCTTCATACTGCTGAGGGCAGCATAAAAGAGATGCAGCACTCCTGAGTGTGTTATCCTTCAGATGAGATGATAAACTAATGTTTCATCTGTCTGAATTGGTGGTAGCTCAAGTAGATGTAAAAAAAATGCCATGGCATCTACTGAAAATAGTAGGGGGAAGTTTCCAGTTTCCTAGCCAAATTTCTCCTAGTAGCATAAATACCACCTCAGCTCTCCCCTGAAAAGAGGCTTTTAACCTAGTTGGACTAACCTGGTCAGCAATGGGTGAATAAATAATTCCTTCTCCTTCAGTGGGTGATTGACAGGCCAGACCAGCAATGAATCTATAGTTTTTCAACCATTTGTCCAGGCTACATTTGAAGAGGGCCTGGAACATACTTTGTTTTAACCTCAATGGAAGTCTTTTCCATAAGCAAGGGGTTATTTGAGATACAGAGACAGAGTGAGAGATTTCATCAACAAGTCCTATTAGTGCTGTGGTGAAATTTAGTTCCTTCAAGAGACATTAAAATATTCCTTAAGTTGTAGTTTAGGAGCTTGCGCAGAAATGGGTCAATCCAAGCTTGTAGGTGAGACAAAGGTTGCCCCCTCAGAATTCTGTGATTAAAAGAAAAGTTGGACTACATAACACATGGAAGAGGAAACAGTGCAGACTTTTGAGCTGTGTCATACATTTAGATAAGTGCATACCGAAAGTTGCATTATATTTTATTATGGCTCTAAGGGACAAATAGAGATGGACAATAACATCCCTTGATCTACAAGATATAGCTCTGATAATCAGTTAAGCTACATAAAAAGCTTTCCTAGCAGCTGTGGATATATGGTGATCAAAGGATATTTCATTTTCAAAGAATGTACCCAGATCCCTAATAACAGTATCAGCTTTCAAAGGGGTATCACCTATGTGGTAGGTAGATGGGTGCCCATGTTTGCCAAAGTACCCTATGTTACATTTGTTGGTATTTAGCTAAAGGCCATGGTCCTGTCACCATTTATGTGTATACATTAGACTATAATGGAGAATATGGTTGTCAGTTAAAGAGTTTATGGCAGCTCTGAGTTTTCAGTTATCTGTAAACTTGATCATCCACTGGTTCTTAACATCAGACTTGACATGAGAGAAGTAAATACTGAAGAAAAGTGGAGCAATGACCAATCCCTGAAGGCTGCCACTAGTGACAGACATTTTTGATGTCAATATGTACCCTACACTAATAGACTGGCTTCTGTCAGTGAGTCACTTTGCTATCCAGTGGATTACACAGGAGTTGTTATTTAGATTGATTAGCTTGTCTGGACTGCCAGAATATGTCTTTGCTAGGTTGAAATTAACCATGCACACCATTTTGCCTGCATGCAATGTATTAGTGACTTGCTCAAAGAAGCCCATAAGTTTAAGAGGCAAGATCTGACTTTGTCTGTTTCAGACTGGCTTGAATCAAGGGACTGTAGACTGCTGATGTCTGTATTGATTAGTTTTATGATGATGCACTCTCTTGTCCTATAGATTATGCTGGTTAGGTGTATAGGACTATAGTTACCAGACTCAGTGGTGGGTCTCCACGTGAAGTGAGATAACTATAGCAGTTCTCCACACTTCAGGCATGAATCTAGCGGAGGTGCTGAGACTGTGGAAGTTTAATAGTGAGTGTATCATGTCATGCTCAGTGCTGACAATAAAGGAACCTGGCACATTGTCTGGACACACAGAGCATGCTGACTGCTAGCCTCTCAATTTCCCAGCATTTCATCCTTAGCAGCATACTCATGTACTGCAATAGCCCCATCGAGAGGTAATATTCATCACCTTTAACGTTTACATCTTACATAGTTCACAAGCATAAGTCAGTAATTCACACTCAGGGAACACCAAGTACATTAAAACACTAACTACTCTGCATCATTGGACCATAGCATTGTTTCTCACCCTTACAAATATTGCTTCAACAAATCTGTCTTCCAAATTATGATCAAAAATAATAATTTAAAAAGTGGGGAAGAGACTATTCTCAACCCAGCTGAAAGACAAGCAAAAACTAACACACCTTTCAAGTCAAAGATAATACAATGCTTAAAGAGCTGTTCAGAAACAATTTCAGAAGTGCAAAAAAATCATCTTTTCATCTTTCTTTTCTTCAGCCACTCATATAGCTTTAAATAATTTCTCTTAATTCTCTAGCTCACTATCCTTACATACTAAGGCACCATATAGTACATGCTTTCTTTACCAATAAAACAATGCACTTTTTAAGCTACTCATTTCTGATGTGAGATAGCATGCAAAAATTCTCTTTCCAAGCCCATGCAACAAAAAAGTACAATGATTAGTAGTAAGAGTTTCAGTCCAAGTCTTTCAATATTCTAAGAAGGTTTACTCATTGTGTACACCCTCCGACTAATCAATTTAGCATATAATAGCATCCAAATAACTATAACAGCCAGTTAGTTTGTTAGGTTGCTTGCTTGCAGGCCATTAGTCAGCACTCAGCCTCCAAATAATCATTACTGCCCCCTTATCATCTGCTAAATCTCACATTGTACAAAAAAACATTTTATCAAACCTTTTGGACAACACTGCAGCCCCATGGTATGAAGGGATGAAGCCTCATGATCAACTCATATATTTAGGGCTCACTTATCAGCAACAGAATCTGAGTAGAAGGTTAGGAAAGATGAAATTAAATGTCCCAACTGCAGTTTGCTCAGCCTTGGGGCAAGACTTTTATGTACATGTGGCTTCTCCCCCCCCCCCCCCCCAGGCTTCTGCTGAAAATGGGCTCTTGATCAGTCAGACATATGCAGTTAACAGATGTCAAAGTAAAATAAAACAAAATAAATAAAAAATAAGACTTCTAGGCCCGCAACACCTAGAGGTTGCTGGCTATATCACCCACCTGGAGTAGTCACATTGCCAAATACTGTATTGGGTAAAGACTTCCTTGCTGATTCTGGGAATGGCAAGTGTGAGTTGGAGTACACATATAGATCATTCCGAATCAGGTAGACACTGAGCGTCCATACCATGCCTTGAATATCAATCAACTCTCTGCACATGTGAATAGATTGGGCTGATATACCTCCCTGGACAGGAGCAAATAAGCTGTACAGCTCTTGTCTGTCCTTTGATCCTGCTCAGTTGCTATAGAGTCCTCACTAACCTAATCAAATAACTGCAGTAACACTTGCAGCCTGTCCACTGCTGCCTGGGGTGATATACCTGGAGTGTGCATTCAGAAGAGAGACGTTGCTTTAAATTGTTGGTATTGAAGAGCTGTACCTCATCTTATACTGTTAAGACTTATGGTAACTGAAGACTCTTCCCACTACTACACATTAGTCTCTAAGAAATCCCAATCCACAAGCAGAGGTCTTCCATCGACCATTATCTTCTTAACTTTCACCCCTGGAAAATGTCCATGTGGAGTCTATCCTGGTTAACAAATGCAAACAAAAAAAAAAAATATATATATATATATATATATATATATATATATATATATATATATATATATATATATAAACAAAGAAATAAATAAAGGATATATTAGGCCACCAAAGCTACAAAAAGACCCATTTCTTCTTTTGCAATCACAAACTGAAACAAAACTACCCTCTGCTTACCATATTATGTTTCATCCCTTAGCAATGACATTATGTAGGTGTATTCAATACCCATTGTTGTTTTGGAAAATTCATCCCAATGATATGACACTGTCATTTTCACAAACTCCAGATAGTCAAATCCTTCATCATCCTCTAGAATACTACTCAAACCCAACTTTTTATGCCTTGCCTTGTTTACAAACATAATCAGCTTCTCTTCATTATAAATGTTTTGACTGCTTACTTTCATAGACTTATTTTGAACATCCAGTTCTACTTGCTGAAATGGTATCATAGCATTATACAGCTCTTTCACAAAATCACCAGAACTGCCCACTCCTGATTTAAATTACTTATCTAACAAAACACCAGTGCAGGCAATATTTTCATCTGCTACATAGCAACTTCTGGTACACCTTTCAAGGATAGCATGCATAGCCATATTGCTGCTTGATGATTAATTTCTTACTGGACTGAGGCTTGGCATTCATGAGCTGTCCCTCACCTTTAGTCTTAACCATAATACAATTCTTCTGCACTTTTCACCACATCCAAAGTATTATTCAAAAACAACAAATCAATACATCTCTAGTATCAAAACTACTTCAAAGTCCTCACTTTACATATTAAACATACACATTAAGCAATCAATAATGTGTTACTTCATAAATAATGGACACTCTGGGGTGTTCTGAAGCTTAACGTCATAGGTGACAGGCCTCTACACTCTTAGAAGAGCATATTTTCACAATAGCATACACTCTGTAGGCCACTTGTACTACAAATATATTTTTTATACTGTTGATGTGAAATAAGTCCTTAGTCTAGGGTTTCAGTCTTGCTGTATTACATCCAAAATATAAGTTGCCAAGTATTTAATGTCTACACACACACACGCACACGTGCACACACACACACATATGCACACACGCGCGTGCGCGCACACACACACACACACACACACACACACACACACACACACACACACACACACACACATATTCAGAAGCACTGACAGACAGACTCACATACATAATATAGAAATGCACACACTTTCAGAAACACGTAAAGATAGACAAACACACACACACACACACACACACACACACACACACACACACACACACACACACTCAAACAGATCATTAACAGCCACATTATTGAAGGAACACACCCTCAAATGTCTTGTTGTGAGAAAATAAAACATTCCACAATGTTATGTACCCACATTCCCAAACAGAGGACAACACACATAATCAATATTAATTTTAGTTTTTATTTTATTTATTTATCTATTTATTTATTTATATATGGATTGATTGATTGATTGATTTGATTGATTGATTGATTGATTGATTGATTGATTGATTGACATTTTATACTAGGAAAATCCAAATGGGTAGGTGCCCATTTTCAGTTTAAGACAGGGTAGAATACTCCAAAGTATTACAAAAACATTTTAAGAACAATAATTTTACAATCTTCAGAAATAGTACAAACATATCTACAGTTTAAATAATTATACAAGATTAGTTATGGATGGAGGCTGTCAATATTATTGATAGAGGCTGTCAAGAAGAAAAGCTTAACATAACACCCCCCCTACAACTCCTTAGCTATCTGCCTACTAACATGTATCTTCCCTGGATAATATTTGGGTCCCAAATGATTCTGCTGTGTGATATAAACCTATTAGACATATTGTGAAAACAGTGGTTGAGAACAGATACAACTTATATGACAATAATTCATATTTACAGAACATTTAGCCAGTTTATAACTACATTGTGAAAAAAAAACAGATTTGTGGCTTATTTAGAGAAAGAGTCATGGGGAGAGAAAGTCATTTAAGTAATGAAGTGACTGAAGAAGGGGAGTAAGGATATGTGAGGTATGAAGAGCTATTTGTTCATATCTAGGGATATAGTTTACCCTAGGCTGAGTAAGAACAGATCAGATTTTGGCTAGGAAGTCATTCAGAATGGTTTTTAATGACTAGAGGAAGAGATTTGACCTAATGGATATGGATGAGGAGGAGTTCTAGACCTTAACAATATGGTAAACGTACAGACCATGCCCAGCAGATTTGACAGGTTTGTGGACAGACAGGAGGTTTAGGTCACTGGATTATAATGATTGAGTGGGAACATTTGTGTAGAATGGTATTTAGTGCTTGGTAAGCAGGTTAATGGTGAATAATTTTATAGGTGGCAAAAAGCTATTTATGTTAGCTGATGTTGTAGTTCTAACCAGTTCAGGCTTTTTAGTAATTTACAATGGTGGGTTCTGAGAGGGGTATTTGCTGCAGAATTAGCCACTGTATTATAACATTGTTCAAGTTTTGCTTTTTTGATGCCTAGAGGTTAGTAAGGATGGGATTGCCATAAAGTAGTGAGAAGAGAAAGTAAGTAGTGGTAAGTGTAGTTTTAGTTGCATTGGTGAGAAACGTTTTTTCTCTCTGTACTCTTGTTTTTGTTGAGTTTTTTTAATACAATTTTGTATATGCAAATTGAATTTAAGATTATCATCCACTATCATTTCAAGTAATTTGATATAAGAAGTTACTTTAATGTTTATATTATTAAGAGGGAGGATTTTAAATTCTGTATTTTCATAAGAGAGGAATATTTTTTTAACAGTTAACCATGTGTTGTGAGTTACAAAACCATGTTTCACTGGCTGTTTATGCTTCTTGAGTATTTTTTTGGAGATGTGCCAGGTTGTCTGATGTGTATCTGAGTGTGGAGTCATCTGCATATTGTATTAGGGAGGCCTGTGGTGTGGGTGTGTGGAGGGAGTTGGTGGGAATATGAGCATGTTAAAGAAGAGGAGACCAAGGATAGAGGACAGAGCCTTGTGCTACACTGGTGGCACTAGGACGTATGGACAGTGAAGTGCCATTTTACTGACTGATACTTATTGGGCAAGTAGCTATTGTAGCAAAGAAAAGTGTGCTGAGATAAATCTATTGAGATGATTTGAAACAGAGGTTTGCTGTGAAAAACGGTGCCTTTAGATGAGTCTAGAAATAAAGAGGACACTAGTTTGCAACTATCTCTAGTTTTATTGGCAGTATCTATATAGATTAGAAGTGCGGTGTTAGTATTACAGGAGAGATGGAAGTTGTGTTGTATGGGAGATAGTGCTCTATCTGCAACAGACAGCTTAGCAACTGTTTTTTAATACATTTTTTATTATTTTTATGTAGTCTTTTGTTGATTTGGTTAGGCCCACTGAACGTATGGTTTATTTTCAGGGAAGAACCAAGTTAGCATTCATATTTAATAGAGAATATTTGGCCAAGGCACTAAGAAATTCCTGTAGTCTTTTCAATAAGTACTTCTGGACCTTCTACATCCTCCAGAGTTACCACTAATATAGGCAGATGGAACCTCATTTTAAGGTCTCATCCTAAGTATGGCACATTAAGGAATGTAGCACCAGCATATACTGCACTGCAGTGTCCATACTGGGAGAATGAATGTAAACACCAAGTGTGGGAGCAAAGGTCAAAATCTTTATTCTTATAGATTCATACATTCATACATTAATAGATTGTTACTAGGCTAACAATTCAGGGGGCCTTTCTAAGCCTAGCCAAGGTTTTCTGAAAGAATAATGATGCCCTGTATGCAGTAGTACACTGCAGGCCTGGCATTTATAAGCTAACTCTGTCCATAAGGGACATGGGAACCAGGCCTGGTGTAATTTCCTATTCCTCGTCCACGGGTCTAGGGTGTGCTTGGATGGGAAGCCTGTTCCATAGCAGGGGCAGTCTCGGGGACACATATCTGTCTCTTCATCATATTCTGTTTATGTCACAGACAGCATTCAGGTCCTTAGACCTTTCATTTCTTGTACTGTTTGACTTATGCATGCAGTAGATTCATAGGTGTGGTCTGTGGATGCCTTGTAAGCCAGACATAGCTATAGGAGATTGACTAGAGGGAAAGGGCTTTAAGGTGCTCTGCATAAGGGAAGTTTGTTACGCCATGTATTCTTTAGTAAGGACCCTCTGAGGTCACTCTAGTACATACCAAAGGGAGCACAATACTCTATAATTGGTCTCATAAGGGCAGAGTACAGTACATAAAATAATTTTCTCACCACTGTGCTAACATGGTGGTTGAAGGTAAGGCTACTGCTCCAGTGGCATAAAGGGATAAAGCCTTAGCCATGGCCCAGCTGGCCTGTGTTCGATTAATGGCTCAGGTGACTGACAGAGCATCAGGGAGGGTTGTGAATACCCATCCTGGGAGAGAGGGTGCTCACTGAAGATGCTTCCTAAGATGAGGCTTGGGCAGTACATGGGGGCTACCCTCAGATATGGTCAATGAGTGTGGTGGATGAGGAAAGGAAAAACGGGAACAGCATGTAAAAAGAAATTTCGCAGGAAGAAAGCACAGATGACTGAGCCCCCAGGATATCTTTAGGATCCATGCCAGGTAGGGCATATAAAAAGGAACTTCCCAGGAAGGAAACACAGATGATCAAACACCCAGGATAACTTTAGGATCCATAATGCCTGAATAGTCCAGGGATAGGAAGATGTCTGGTAGACTCCTCCTAGAAGTGGGGCACTGGGGGCCGGGCCAGTATCATGAGGTCTGAGGGACCAAAAACAATGAAAGCATCACATGGAAAACTACAGCACACTGTTGAGACACAGCTAAATAATTTTGATATTTTATCAGACAATTTCATACAGTGTAGAAAAGGAATAATATTGTTTGTAAATAAACTAGTTGACAGGGCTGCATACTACAAATTATGAATAACATACACTACCTTGTAGCACTATAAAATATGACAGTACTTACTCAATTTACAAAGGGCATTCTGACCTGAATTATACCCTAAATGTAAATGAAAATATCCTTGCACTGATATTTTAAAATAAGGCCCTCTGATAATTTCACGTTTTTATTATTCTGTACAGCTTAATACCTTATAAAAAAAACTAGAAAAGATAATCTCACTAACAGACTTACTGATAGGACCCAGGACGTCAAAATAGGTGAGGCTACCTCCAACAAGAGGCCAGTCACTAGCAGAATCCCCTAGGGCTCTGCACTGGGCCCACTCCTTTTTGACATCTGTTTCTCTGAAATGGAAGCAAATGCTGAATGTTTATGGCTGACTAAGTTTGCAGATGATTGCATGCTGGGGGTTATCATTGACTCCCCTGCAGACACTAGCATTCTTCAAAAAGGTTTGTCTCTGACAAAAAAATTATGCCAATGCCATGATCTTAAACTCAATGCTAAGAAATGCATAATTGTACCCTTTGGGAAGTTAACTATCCTGACTAATTACCATATTTATAATACATCCCTAAGAGTTGACTCAGTGGTCAGGGATTTGGGTATACACATAGACAGTAGCATTACCTTCAACCACCATGTGGCCACAGTCGTGAAGAAATCTTTTTATGTTCACAACTTATAAGTAAGAGCATGGCATCCAGAACCAAAGTAGTCATCATCCCACTGTACTCCAGCTTTATCAGATCAATCATAGAGTACAATGCTCCCTTTGGTATGTACCTGACCAGACATATGCAGCATTCAGAGTGACCTCAGAGTTTCCTTACAAAAAGAATACAAGGTATAACAAACCTGCATTATGCAAAGTGCCTTAAAGCCATTTCCCAATACTCAACCTCCTATAGATGATCTATGCCTGACTTACAAGGCATCAGCAAACCCCACACTTGTGAATCTCCTACATATTTGTAAATCAAAAAGTAACAGAAATACAAGGCCTAGGGACCTGAATTTGGTTTGTGACTTAAACAGAATATGCTGGAATTACAGATATGTGTCCCATAGACTGCCCTTTCAGTGTAACAGGCTTTCCATCCCTGTGAATCTGAGTTCATCTATTACCCAGTTTAAGTACAACCCAGATCAGTGAATGGGGAACAGGACATTTACACTGGGCCTGTCAGCCATATCCCTTATGGACAGAGGTACATTATAAATGTTTGGTTCTCAATGTCCTATTCAGATACAGGACACTGTTATTCTTTTAGGAAAACTTGGCTAAGATTAGTAAGCCCCCCCAGGTCATTAGTCTAGTGACAATCTATGAATCTTAAATATGGGCATGCCTCTCAGAGTACATGCAATATGCATGTTTTGCTATTGCAATTGAAAATGACAAAACATACTGTTTTTCTTAGAAAAGACCATTTTGATCCTCATTTCCTAAGAACACCTAACTAGTATGATTCTCATACATATACTGACGTTGTCAGCGTAAATTAATTAATATATATAAATAAACAAGAATTTTGAATGGCTATATAATATTACTGATGGTGCATAGCAATAGATAACTATTTTTAACATCACAAATTATTATAGCAAATTTATCAGAATAATATATCATGACCCTCAGATACAAAATGCATTTAGCTGGTTGCTCCAGCTGTAGAAACCAAATACATACACATACATATATACACACATACACACACATAGACACACAAACACACACACACACACACACACACACACACACACACACACACACACACACACACACACACACACACACACAAATGTATCTTCTTGTAATGCGCTTTACTACCCATGACTCTACTTAAGGGTGTGAGGTGTCATACGTTCAGTGACAAAAAATTGTATATTTGGGAGAAATATATTTTTGCTTCTAATGAAATGACAAACCAGTGAAGTATTATTCAGACCAGTATTGTACTGAAAATACTGAAATAAACCACCATAGCACCCCTAATGAAACCCAAGTGTAATGCAAAATATCAGACCTTGCAGCAAAAGCACATAAAACTAAAGGCACAGGGGACCTTCAGTGAAAGACTATACATTTGTCTCTGTTTGAAATTTTATTGCAAATCATTCAGCTACTTCTGACATGCCATGTTGCTGTTGCTTTTTGACATGTATCATCCCATTTCTACAAGCAATATCAGTAATGAGTCAGAAGTGATCATGTAGCTGCCTTTATATTTTATACAGCATTTGACATAAAAAAAATTATACCCACTTTCTCTATAGTTTGTCTCACTGAGAAAAAAAAAATGAAAATTATCATCCTGCCCCAGTGCTGACTGCCACAGAAATTAAATAAAAATAAATAAATACAAAGTGTATTTGTGCTATAATAGTGTATTTTGTTTCCACTGCCCACAGATCAATCTTGTTTCTGCTAGTAAAAGTGAAAGAGCACCCAATTGCAGTAATGGACTTCAACTTAGATCTTTCAAATACCAAGCTCAGTTCACACCTTCCACCAAGCCAAAGCACTGGTTACTTTAATGTGACCTGCATCAGCCTCCCATTTCTTTTCTTTCACTGTTTGCATCCCATAGTTTTCAATCTTTTATCTCCATAATATGGGACACAATACCTCTAACTATATGGAACAAAAAGACAAAGTACAGAGCATCTACTAAGTTTAACTAGGAAGCTCATGGTGTGGTAAATAAAGTAACTATCTTCACATACTTACAACAAGCTATTTTGAACTCATACAATTCAACATTTGCAGTGGATATTGGCTCATTTGATTATAGGACAGAGTCTTTTAATGTATAACACTATGGAACATGGAAGTTTTAACACTCAAATTCACATGCTAATGAATATTGCTCTAATTACGTAAAGATGAAAAACATTCTACCTCCTGATTCTCAAGCAAGCAGCCATTTCTGGATACCAGCTGTGATTACCAAAAGCAGTAAAAAACAAAAACAAAAAAGCATATTATATTTTATATTAAGGCTTTAGTACTGAAAGGTGCAGCTACCGGCACCCTCCCACAGCACTCAGCCTATAAGCTCAAGAACCAGGGGCAACCCCCCCCCCCCTAAATAACTATGGCAGACAAAGTCCCAAAATCAGGAACAGATTTGAAATATTGGTCTTGTATACTTAACTGCTAACAAGGTAACAGGTTTTTCCTTAGAAAGCATTTTCTATTTTTTTACTCATATAATTTTTTTATTTCCAAAAAGTACATATCTTAATTACAACTATTACATTATACTCTAAATATTTAAAATCTAAAAAAACATATGTACAATATTTATATTTGGCCTGAATTAAATAGAAATAGAAACCATTTTGATCTACAAAACACAAACTATAAACAAAAATTTATCACAAATATCAGATAAAGACTGAATTCGTTTTCAAAGTGTCAATCAAAGATACATTTTTTCTCCATGGATTATTGACGAATGGTTTAGAATAGATTCTGAGTTCCTTGGTTTTGATCTCCATCAATGCTGTTTTCTCCAGGAGGAATAAGAAGTCTTCTATGGAAGGTGCAGTATTGGAATTCCATTTCCTGGTTATACATTTTTTGGCAATTTCTAGCATTGTCCATCATATACAAATTGCTTTTATTCAAATAAGGTCCCTCATTTACATTTAGTAGAATTAGAGCTTTAGATAAATCAAAGGCATCTGTAAATATAGCCTGTGGGGAGTTATTAATAGCTCTCCAAAACGTCTTTATGGCAATACAATCTTAAATAATATGCATCCAGTCAGCTTTACAGATCTGTTAGCATCTCCAACAAATCAAATTTTTGGAGGAACTAAATTTAGCAAGTTTATCAAGAGCTGAAAAAGCTCTATGCAGAAATATCCAACTGAATATTCTCCAATACTGTGAGTTAGATGTTAACTTAACACAGAGTAAGATGATAGATTTGTTTTCTGATGATAAGAATAGAGGTTGTCATTCAGTTATATACTTCCAGTAACATTGTTGAGGTATTGTTTTGTAGATTATTAATATTCTATATATACTTGAAATAATATTCTCCATATTATAATTATAATATATAATTTTGCATAAAGAATTTATATATTTTGGACTATTTTAGAAGAAGAATTATGAATTATTCTGCATAGTTCTTGGGAGCATGTTAAAACAATTTGAAGTAATAGCCAGCCATGAGATGTCATTCCATAAAATGTCATTATATGTTGAATATCTAAAGTCTTTGATCTCTTATACATTGTTGCCAGCAGACAAAACCTTTGGATTCCCAAGAAATAAGAATTTTTCTGTGCACCCTATCAAAGAAATTATTTGTAATAATAAATGGAACTAATAAATCAAACCAGAGTTTTATGTACATATTCACACTGACAAATTTCCTAAAACTGTTATAAATATAGTTAGTTATATTTAATTTAGTAGGATTTGGTATATTATATTGCATGCTAATACATACTAAATACCATATCGTATTAGATTGGTTAGCTAATGGGAAACTTTTTGAAATGCGATTTTCATTAGATAGAATAACAGAATGTAGCAATTTCCAGTTAAAGGAGTAATTAAGGCTTATCCAGTTTATATCTTAAATATGGAAGCTTTTATATAGGTGTCAATATCAGGAAAGTTAAGTCCTCCTTGTTCCCAGGGTCTAATGTGATGTGCATAAGCAACTCTATTTCTTTTGGGATACTATAGTAATTTTAATAAGAGTGTGCTAATCTCCTTTAGAAAGTGTCTCTTAGGTAACATAAGAATAGCTTGAACGATATATAAAATCTTAGGAAGTAATACTATCTTTATCAATTGTAATCTATCTTCAAAAGTTATAAACATTTTGTTCTACTTATCTACATAGATTTTTATTACATTGACGATATTATTATAATTTACAGTTAATGTCGCCTCTATATTTTTGCACAAGATAATACCCACATAATTTAGAGAAGATTCCTGTTTGCCAACAATATGATTCTTATTTACTTGTATTTCTTTCTTTTTATTCAATAACAAAATTTTGATTTTGACTTCTTAAAATAAAGTCCCGGAATTATATAAAATTTCTCAAGTAGTGAATCTTGTTCCTTTAAAACCATTTTCGAGTTAGGTAATGTGAGACGCACATCATCGGCAAACAACATTATTTTAGAATTATATTGATTTTTTATATTTATATATATATATATATATATATATTTATTCCGTACTAAAATAGCAAGTATTTCAATAGCTAGTGTGATCAAAATAGGTGACATGGGGCAACCTTGTTTAGTTCGTTTGGTAAGATGAATAGATTCCTATGAAAATGGTCCTAATTTAACATATGCTAAGTTATTTTGATAGATATTCATTATAAGTGTAAAAAAGGAGGAAGAAACTCAAATAGGACTAATATTTTAAATAAATAATCCCACCTTAAAGAATCAAAAGCCTTTTCTATATCTAGTCCGATTATTAATGCTTCTTGATTTTCCCTGTTTAGAAATTCAGTAAGGGTTAATATTCTTTTAATATTGTTATGTGTGTGTCTATTATATATAAAACCAACATTTTATATATAAAACTCAAAATTAATGAGTATCTCCAAGGAGGAGGACTTATGCCTTGCATTTGAATTTTAAGTTGTGTTTTATGAAAGAAAGAAGTTATGGATGTAGGAAAAAGTTTATGCATTTCTCTAATAATACCATAAATCCCTGAGGCTTTATTAGGCTTACTTTCTTTAATCTTAACTCTGTCTTCCTTATGTGAAACTGGTCTTTGTAGATCTAGCTTTAATTTTTCAGGGATTTTTTAAAGTTTAGTAGAGAGTGCACCCAGATTCAAAAGATCAGCTTGAGAGCTTCCAGTTTTATAATGTTCTGTGTAATTATATTTAAAGGCATCAAGAATGTCACTTATATCTGAGACTTTCCTTTTTTACCTTTATGCAATATATTAGCAATACGATTAGCTTTAGATTGCATTTTAACCTTCATTGATAGATTATGCAAATGTTTAGGTGAGCAAGCATAGGAGTTTATGTTTAATCTTTCTAATGCCAGATTAGTCTTGTGAATTAAAATTTCTTTATATTTTTATTTAGCTCTTCTATTTTTTCATCATTGCCAGGTGAATTTGAAGTCTTATTGGAGCTAATTATTAAATGCTGGGGGTGTATATTTTGTAATTCTGACTCCCATTCCTTGACTTTATTTTTGAACCAAGTAAGAGTTTTGCCATATATATAATCTGAAGTACAAATAGCATCTATAGAGAACTGAACCTCTGAAAATAACCAAGGTTTAATTTCCTTAATTTTTGTAATGTAAGAAGGAATTCTTATTGTAAAGATTACTGATTTAAAATCTATTGGAAATTTAAGAACAAGAGATGTATGATCAGATAAAGGTCAAGGAAGTATTAAGAATGAGGAAATCTTTGCATTAAAATCCTGAGAAATATATATTTTATCTATTCTGGTTTTTGTTATAAATCTGTGAACTTGATGAGAGTATATTAATGAATTGACTTCTTTAATATTAAATGTGTCTTTAATATTAAATGTGTCAACAAAATTAAAAGCCTCAGTCCTTTTTTAAGATATTTTGCAGTAGAGGTTAGACAAAGGAGTCTTTTATTAGTGGTGTCTAAGCTATTTAATGTACAATTAAAATCACTTCTTATTATTAAATTACCTTTATATTTATTGGTTATAAGATCTAGATGTTTTTTATAGTCCCTACCCCCATGCCAGGAAACCAATATAAATTTAGCAATGTCCATAGTCTATTGTTGAACTTTAGTAAAATGAGAGCTATAAGACCCTCCTTTTCTATATATTTATAGATAATTTCAGGATTAATAATGTTATTTTTCCATAAAATCATTACTCCCCTAGTCTTGGATTTATAGGAAGACTGTGCTAATGTTAAATAATCATTAGGGATCAATATGTTAGCATCATTTGTATTAAAGTGGGTTTCTTGAAGGAAAACTAGTTGAGCTTTATTTAGTTTTAAATACTTTAATATTATTGATTTATTTCTTGAGTTATTAAAGATAGCAACATTAGATCCATTTTTTACTACAATTAAGATGTGAATCTACTTTGATATTTATTTCTAGTATACAGGTCCTCTTCATTAACAACAGTTCTATATAACTATATATTAGCTTAAATGTTAAAGTCAAGCAGGTTCCTTTTTGTTTTTAAATGTATATTAAGTTTTAAAATAGGCCTAAAATAATAAAATAACGTTTTAAATGTTCTATATATCAGGTTAGACCTAAAATAAGTAATATCCCTCACCAAACATGGAATGAAAGACATTCATAGTCTGACAGATAAACATTGATCTGTCAGACTATCCCTCATAGCTTGTTCACCAACTTCATCTGAGCTACAAAAAAAATATTTTTAAAAGGTGACTCTTTTATGTATACATAACAAATGTCTCAATGTATGTATAATCCTTTTGTTTTTAAATTAAGAAATAACAGAATATAATTTTAATATTTGAAATTTACTTACTAGTATATGTCACTTTTAATCTTTCTACTCGGGATATGATTTGTTTATTTTTGTTCTTCATTTTTTATATGTCATCACAGAGTATATTAATCATTTATTCAGCTTAATAAATAGATTGAGATTTACTAATCAAAGAAAATTATACATTTTACATACATATTTGCCCTATTGTGTAGTTCTTGTAGAATTCCCAACTCTAGTTAAATTTCCTTATAAGAAATTAATGTTACCTATCAAAGCAATCCAAGTTTAAACTCTCACTTCCACTCAAGATGATTGTTGTTTATGTACATGTATTCAAATAAGATATTCAAATCAAGTTAGCAGTGTTCACTTAAATCTATTAAATGTGAATAAAATCCTGTAAATATTCAAAAAGTTGCTAATTATTAAATATATAGAATAATGAATTAATGTATTTCTTTGAAAGTAGAAAAATAAGATTTAGTTGAAATATTAAAGAAAAATATATAATTTCACTTCCAGTAAAGGTAAATTATGATTAATCTACATGTCATTAATTGTATGCTCAGATAACTGAGAGTTTCTCATTATATATTATAGACAGTTGTAGCTGCAGAACAGAAAAGAAAATAATTTGTACTATCATGTATTAAAATACAGGTACCAAATGCCATGTGGTAGATGTCTTAAGATGTAAATAGTATTTATTCCTTCTTTTTCCAACTTAGTCTTAAACAATTAGATGATCACTAATCTACTGATTTAGCTAGGAAGGACTGTCTTATTAAATAGGTATTATGTTATTACTTGATTCTTAAAATATTGAATAACCATAATTTCTCTCGGTACTTACGTATTATCGCAACCAGATTTTCGTGGTTGCGAAAATAGCATACTTCAAGTCAAAGGAGCCCATGCAACACTGTACAGTGTTATTGAAAGTCCTTATTGCTCAGTACAAACTGTGGATTACCTTCAGGAAGACCAGCAAATTATGCATGTGAACTGTTACTGTTGTAAGACCCCTAACGACATTTCATCATTCAGCGATGGCAGCTATTTGAATCAACCATGACCTCTGAAGTTCATGACAGCAGTTAGGCACACTGACCTTTCTGTTCAGATATTTCCAGCGTCCTTAATGAGACATTAAGGGGGAATGTGTAACTGATGTAACAAGTACAGCAAATGAGCTGTTTTGAAGGGGAATTGAAGATGTACAACACGTGAAATCTGACTTTGTAAACAGCACAACAAACGTCTCAAGCATGGAGATTTCGCCATCACGTCTGCTTTTCCTGTTATCTGTCTACGGTCTTCTTCTTCTTCTTCTTTCAGGTTTCTCCCGGTTAGGGGTTGCCACAGCAGATCACCTTGTCTGCACATTGATTGGCAGTGGAGTTTTACGGTGTCGAGTTGCCAGCCCGGCGCCCAACCTTCCACAGAAGGCACACACACACACCTAGGGCCAATTTAGAGTGTCCAATCCACCTGCAGCATGTCTTTGGGATGTGGGAGGAAACCGGAGCACCTGGAGGAAACCCACGCGACCACAGGGAGGACATGCAGACTCCGCACAGAAGGCACCCCAGCCGAGGATTGAACCGGAGAACCTCTTGCTGTGAGGCGGCAATGCTAACCACAGCACCAATGTGGCCGCCCCTGTTATCTGTCTATGGTATTACACCTAAAAGGTGTGTTGGGGAGAAACAATTCAGGACATCAGGGAAAGTTAGAGAGGGAAGGGTGATTTAATATTAGCAGCACAGGAATGGTTATGTTTAAATTGATTTTTATTTCACAGTGAAGGTAGTTTTAAGAAGGGTTAGCAAGAACACCAGAAAAAGTTACTGTCACTGTGGCTGTAAGCACCGTTAATGCACAAATGAGATAACTCCACACGTTGCCAGTAAAGTGCACATAGCCACAACGAAACACTAACTTTCTCCCTTGTTCTTGATAACCCTTCTTAAGACAACCTTTACTGCAAAAGAAAAGACATTTCTTGACATTTTTACAACAATAAGGGACAGCTTTTAATATCGAGAAGCAAGTGGTATTATCGCTAAAATCTGGTTATGATAATACGTAAGTACCCTTCTCTCTTAAGATTAAATACAGGTACTATATTTTTTTCCCCTTCCCTTTTCTCTTCTCATATCTTTTCCTTTCTTTTTGATTCTGTAAATATTGATTTTATGCATTCAAAATTGTAGAATAGTAAAGTTTAAGCACACAATTCTTGCAGTGATTACTACATTAATATTATATTTCCCTTGAGCAGAAAACTGAGTCACATTATGGTTCATTAATGACTAAATAAGTTAGGTAAGTAAGGTAAAACATCTCTGCATATTAGCTGTTATTGTTAAGACAATAGTTATATAATCACAGTTTTGCTAAAATTATTTTTCTGTGCCTCATGCCATTTCAGTTATCATTTCACAGTGTACATTATACAGCTTATTGGCCTTCAGGATTACTACTAGGACATGACCAATGACTAGACTAAATCATTTAACCAATGTTGCCATTGTTACAACTTGCTTTATTCTAATGGTCTCTGAATCTTTTTTCATTAGAATAAATATGGTCAGTATGATTGGACTAACAATTGAAATATAATAAGTAAATGAAACAACTTTATATACCACATGGATTTATTGGTAACTTAGAGAGAATTAAATGTGTCATCTAAAAGGAAAGTTTAATTCTTCTTCAAATAACTAGACTTATTGATTTTTATTGCATTCACATTCAGTACCACATAGTCTAGCAAATATTTCTCATATTCTTCACATAATATTAATATAAATAATGTTGGTTGTTATTGTTCTAGAAATTCACTACTATAACTACAACTACCAGCTTCAAATACCAAATGTGTTAATTAGTCACACTTATAATCAGTAATAGGGCAAAATGAACTATCATTTGAACTTTGCCATTTCAAGCCATTCACTGGATGATTTCTGTGCCTCTTAACTATTATAGATCAAAAAGCACAGTATCCCAGATTTTTAGAAAGTCAGTCATAATTATAAGGTAACATCTCAGCTTAATAATCACCTGACTACTTGAGCTTCTTAAAAACCATTGCAAATATATCTAAGGATCTCCTTTAAATTTCAAGATTCCACCTGTTGAAATTAAAAACAGTCTTTCTCACTATAAAATGTTCAGAATATCTCAACCATAAACACACAAACAGCCAGACAGCAAGATTGTGATGATCTATGTGATGGCTTTGTTCACAAGATCAATGATAAATATATACAAGTATTACCCCACTGTGTACTCACCTTTCACAAATGCCAGATAGAAAGTGACTTAATTGTAGTTCAAGATATCCGGCAAGTTCAACCACAACAAAAACCTTCTCTCCTGCAAAAGAACTAGCCATTTGACAGTTGCATATTTCATATGGGTAACATAAATCCTTCTTCATACATAAAACGCAGCTCTGAGATTTATTACTTCACTTCCTGCAAGCAGCAGAAAACAAAATCTAGGCTTAAACTGAAACTGTGAGGTAAGGTAAAAAAAAGGGAAGAGAGAAGAAGAAAAACATCTTTTGGCTCACGATTCATCATGAGCTTAAAACTCTTGACTTTACAGCTTCAAAGAAGTTTTCTCTTCTTCCTTCTTCACTACTTAAATAATGGTTTAGAAGTTCTCCGAACTAGCATGTTTAAATAAAGGGGCACGACAGTTGCTTGATAACACACTGCACGCAATGAATACAAAAGGGGGAAACTCAAGTTAGATAATCAACAAAGCATTTCCTAAACCAAACTCTAAACATAACCATCTGCATCATGTCAGAAACCCTTCAAATAAAGCAGGAAAACATAATTCCAGACTGGAAGGACACAATCATGCAAGTAGACCAACCACACTCAAACGTTCAAAAACCTTTAGGTTAGTAAGTAGGAGCACAAGGTAACAAATCATTAAATCAATAACAGCAAATATGAACTTACCTATTTTTTTCTCTTTTTTTTTCTTTACAGTGAAACCAACAGCCATGTAATCTGATGATAGCCCGAATGAGTCACTAAATATTATTCAGCAACAGATTGTCAATGTCTGTTACAGTGTATAGAGCTCTCAGTTAACATAACCACATTGACATTTAAGCTAAATAAGGAATAACTCACAAATATTGTTGAATTCTTTGTGAAAGTTAATTGAAAAAAAAAACTATTATATATTAATCAGGATTCAAGTCAGTCAGCATTTGATGCTTTGAGAGATTTGACAGAGACAGCATTTTAGAGTTAGTCTTTTGTTTTTTTCTTCTTAACATCAGACCAAGGGCTCTTCTCTGGAGATCTGTTTAAATAAGAGGATGACCAGTCCATGTCTTCAGGAACAGATATAATGTTATTATGTTTGATGAAAAGAGAAGCTTCTTCTATGGTATTAAATCTTCTCATGTTATTGGAATAGAACATTTTGATTCTGGCTGGAAAAACAAATTGTGTTTTCATATTGTTTTGCTTAAGTAATTTTAAAAGTGGCCAGCATTTTTTTCTCTGTTCCAGGCCTCTGGTGGAATAATCATTGTCAAATCTAATTAAGTTCTGATTATATTTCAGAGGACCTTTTCTCCAGGCTGTTTTAATGACAAGTTCCTTATCCAAGTAGGACAAGAATTTTATTACAATTGATCTGGGATGAATAGTGGATGAGGTTGAAGCTGGTTAGCATAAGGTTCTATGTGTTCTTTCTATACCATATGGGAGCCCTTCTTTTAAGTCTAAAATGTCAGGTATCGATGAATTTAGAAAATAAATGATGTCCTTGCCTTCAGTTCTTTCAAGCAGACCAAAGATTCTTATATTAGTTCTTCTTTCTCTATTCTCTAAATCATCCACTTTATTAAGAAGCCTGTTTGAGGAGAAAGTCATTCTGAGCTTCTTCTTCCTTGAGGCTTCCCTCAATATCATTTAAGTAAGTTTCAATATTTGTTATTTTAGTCTGGTGTTGCCGAATCATTTCTCTAAGGACATCTGTTTGTTTTTGACAATTTTCTTTAAGATTCCCGAAGTTTTCTTTAAAACCATCCATTTTCAGGGACAGTTCTTGTAAAGTAGTAGATAGCAACAGCATCTCTTTTTTTAAAGACATTTCAGAGTGAGAATTCTTTGAGCTATTAATTTCCACAAGATGTGAAGGTCTCCAAGATAATTTGAGAGGAAAATTTCTATAAAAATCATCCAAAGTTTCAAGTTATGTAGATTAGGCTTTAATCAACAAGTCTTAGTTATTCTTGTTGAAGAAAGTTGGTTATTTTCCTGTATTTTATAGTTTTATGGAGCTCTGAAATTGTGCTGGTTTCAGTTAGCCAACCAGGCTCCGGCCCCAGAAAGCATTTTTCTAAAGGGTACGAAGTCTGGAAATCACAAGTTTGTCATTATTAAGTGATTGTGCACCAAAATTTACCAGAAGCCACTAATTTTGCTAGGAAATTTCCATATATGTAAGAAAAAAAATCAAGGTCAATTGAGGACTATGTCCTTTGTACATGCACCCATAATCACCATTTACAACCACTTATATGACTGTATACCTCAGATATCCTTTTAAGATCAAGTGAATGAATAACTGCATCTCAGCTCACTGCTGTAAGAGCCATACAATGTCAAGCACTGCAACACTCTCTGCCGTCTCAAATTCTCATTTCAAGAATAAGAGAAAAAAACTCAAAATCATGGACAGATTTTAAATATTTATCTTGTACAAGTAGACAGCTTTCAGAATAACAAGCTTTGCATTAGCAAACATTTCTTGAATGACATGAAGACTGAACCTCACACGCCTGTCATTATTTAGTGACTGCAATACACAGCAACTTGCTAGAAAGCGACAGATATTGCAAGGAACAGATGACAATACAAATTGATTTCTTTGCCCATTAATTCTGGACAAAGCCACACATAATGGGGTGACAAATTTAAAATATAATTTTATCTATTAAGCTGGAAAACACACTGGGTAAAGTGCTTCTTTGTAGGGCAACATAGGAGCACTGTTTGGTTATGTGACTTTCCCTAAGTCACACAGTAGGCAAATGGAGGTGGAATGATTCAAACTCTGCACATTTGACTACAGGACACATTTCATTAGCAGTTCATAGCCTTAAGTGCTAAACAACTCTAATTCCCTTTACAAAATTATAAACACAACAGGTGTTGCTTGGACACATATTTTCTGCACAATAAGAGCTATAAAAATCCTAATGACTGGCACTATTGACTGTAATCCTTAGTCATTAATGTTAATGAGGGCATGGGCAAAAATGTGAGGCAAAAACAGATATGAAGCAGACTACCATAGCTCAATTAATAAATACACAGTAACCAAGCACCACTTCTATCCTCCTACTCTACACCATCAAAGTAATTTATGCACTTCTGCAGATATCAGCTTAGTATCACAAGGGAAGAAAAACAGTGCAGAATTTGTATCAGAAATCCAAACAAAGGTAGACAAAAGCAGTCAATAACTTCAGTACTGAGGAATCAGGTGGAGTATAGGACACGTAAAAAAGGAAATGTGAATAACAGGACACGATCTATGGCATGTATCTTGGGTGGATAGTTGCAATAAATCATTAATTAACTGAGAAGGTAGTCTCAAAAAATCATGGTTTTCCTGAAGAGAAGCCAGGTTTAAAAAAAGAAAAGAAATTCAAAGAATTTAGGAATGTGTTCGACTTCAATAAGGATCTTGGTAATTGAAATGTATAGGACATTAGTAAGGATCTTAGTAACTGTGATCTTCAACATTTTTTAAAGGATGGCTAAACGTCTTTGTACTTGTGAGGGAAAATGTTATGTATGTCAATGAGCCATCCAGATGAACAGGTTATTAGGAACATTTAATCAAAAATATTCTAAATACATACCTACACACTCCAGACCTACTGGCAATAACCAAGTAACTTTCACATTTCAGACTTCCACTCTTAGAAAACTGTTACTTATAAGGGATAGTCTCACTGATTTTTTTTTTTTTTTGTTTTGATTCTGGCTTTGTTTACATTTTAAGCCTGTTTTACCACAGTCTGCATCCTACTACCCATCTCAGGCAAATTCTCAACTGCTCCGCCTTCACTGCTCAACTTTCCATAAAATATAGTACTGCTGGTCACACCACTGTTTTGTACACTGTACTTTTCAGCTTATTTGGCATTCTTCTGCCATACACTATCTCTGACACTGTGCCAGTTGGCTACAGCCCTTCTGAGTCTTAGGGTTGCCACCTTCGTTCACGGCTAAAACCGGAGCCAAGCCACGCCCCTCGTGTCACCAGTAACCCCGCCCTCCCCACCCCCTCTCCCGCCAACATACCGCCTATTTTGTGATGTCACGACAGCATCACTCAACGGGAACACCCTCTTTTTTCATTCCCACCGCCTGCTTTTGGCTGATTTGCTATGCTTTTCTGTAAAAAAAGCATAGTAAATCAGCCGATTTACAAACTCTGATAGTCTGTTTCCTTTTTGAAACAGAATACCAGAGTTTGTACAGTGTTTTCCAGACTACCAGAGAATCAGTTTGCTTTCCTCATAGTCCGGAAAAAAAACGGAGGGGTGGCAAGCCTACTGAGTCTTACTTTGAATTGTTCATTCAGATTTCCCTTTTCGTTAACCCCCCCCACTTGATACTTGAAGCTGTAACCTGTTGCACTATCTTCTCTTCCCTCTCAGTTTTCAGATTCTTTTGATTTCCCATTTTGTCCATGACAACTGACTTCTCTGTACTCAGTTTTATTCCATGTGATTTCAGTTTTACATTCATTCCTCAACAATTTGCTAAAGTTCATGTTGACAGTCTGCTTGTAATGTCACATTGTCTGCATACATCAGCATTGTTGATCTGTCCCGTCCAACCCGCTTGCTAATGTAGTCCATGATCAGTACAAATAGCAAAGGGATCAGATCTGAGCCCTGATGCACACCCAGTTCCACTGGGACCCCCTCTTGGAAGTCTAAACGCTATTCATACTTTGGCATTGGATCTTTGTATATAGACTACATTATTTCTACCAATGTTCCTGGCACATTGGACCTTCACAGGACTGCTCAAATCAGCTTTCATGAAACCTTGTCAACCTTTCTCAAAGTTTTCTTTTTCTTCACTATCTGTCTATCTGCAAACATCATGTCGGTTGTGCTGCGTTCTGATCTGAAACTGAACTATTCATCTCCCATATAGCCAATCTCCACATAGCAAACCATGGCTCAAAAGGACCATTCCCCCTTTTGCAAGAGAAGTAATATAAAAAAAAAATGCTCTAAACTCTCCTCCAGCTTTTCACTCTGACTGAGTGTTCTCATCTGAGCCAAAAATCCTGCAGGAAGTTCAAAACATGCATTATTTTCTACAAAGCCATACCCCCACCAATAATGCACTCCACACCACTTCATAAAGTGAAATTACAATCTCATCATTGTGAAACATTGACAGAATGGGAATCTATCAGACATCAAGAATAAATCTGTCTTCAGTGCCTCGTTAATGTGAATGGAGACATTTTCACCTCTTTTAACTGCCTCACCAAGATGAATGCAGAAGTTTTTATTCCCTTTCACACCTATGGTGGAATTATCTTTGCTACTAAAAAGTTTTGTTTCAACTGAATATTCAAGGGATTACTGAACTGCAAAGCTAGGATTGATGAGACCCAGTTTATAGTAAATCACATAAAAATTCATATACTGTGACTTTCCTTACCATATAGTACAACGGTGCATGAAAATTATGCCATTATTCTTACAGCAATTATAAAATGTTACTCAGCATGACAGATTTTGTACTGAAAATGACATAATTCTCAACAATTATGAACTGTGTGTGAAAACTGAAATGAAAACTTGCAACACAATTTTGCAATAGATGGATCCAGTAGACAAAAACAAACATGTTCATCTGTATCTAGCTATCTGTCTCTATCTTTCTCTAAATACATATATGCATGTATGCATGTGTGTGTGTGTACACACACACACACACACACACACACACACACACAGACACACACACACACACTTGTATACACATACATATTTGTATACACACATATAATGCACATTTGTACATTTATACATAGGATCATAGGAGGTTACTAGGCTAATGGCCCTGGGGCCCTTAAAAGCCTAACTAAGAGTTTATCCCAAAAAGGAAACCTCAGTCAGCACCTGTTGCCCCTGTCAGTGAGAGACAAAGTTGGAGCCCATGGACAAATTTGTGGTTCCCCATCCACTCATTGAGGTTGCTCTTGAAGATGGTTAGTGAGGTGTTCTGTTTGTCATGTATGGGAAGTGTATTCCAGAGACATGTCAGCATCTGGGAGACAAACCTGTCTCTCCAGCAGGTTCTGTTGATGTCACATATTAGATTCAGGCCTTTAGAGCAAGTAGTGCATTTGGAGTTAGACGTTAGACTTAATATAGAGCAACTCTAGTAGGGCAGGGTCCAAGATTGCCTTGTATGTGAGACACAGATTACACCTGAGCAATCTATACGATACCAAATAGAGTGATAGTGATTTGAGCCTGTCTGCATAAGACAGGTGTTGGAGGCCTTGGATTCTCTTTGTGAGGTATTTCAATGGCCTTTCCAGTTGATGCAGATGTTTGGAGAGGTACATCCCAAATGGGGCATTCTATTCAATTATTGGTCTAATGATGGAGGAGTATAGAGAGGTAATAACCTCCTTTTTTCTGAATGCAATCCCTTTACTTATGAGATGA
>NC_056751.1:463952257-464037257 GCF_019279795.1 Protopterus annectens
GGCCATTTGGAACCTCAACTTCTTATGTAGTGATATAAATTGCTTAAATACAGAATTGGCCTCAGGTCCCCAGTTTTTTTTTGCACTAAAAAGAAGTGGGAGTAAGTTCCAAATTTTCTTTGTTTGGTCAGGACCATTTGGATGACTCTTTTTTGCAGAAATTTTTGGAACTCTCATACTGCGTGCTCCCTCTGATTAGTGGAATGTCAGGGAGCCTCCCCTGTTTTTATGGAGGTGGAAAGGAAAAGTGAATAAAGTAACCTCTGGAAATTATGCTTAACATCCATTAATTTGTGGTTATTTTGGTCCGAGTATATGGTTGTAGTAAAAATCGACCCCAGACTGCCTCCAGATTTGAGCAGTTGGTCAGCAGTAGGGGTTATCAGAAAAAGGTTCACTGAAGCCCTGATTTTGTGGACCCCTCTGCCTCTGGGCTGGTGTCTCCCATTGAAATGTCCACCTCTTCCCATGGAGGAGGAATCCCCACATTGCTCTAGCAAAGGCCCCCTGGGTTTTCTGTATCAGGTTTTCTTACCTCCTCATTTGTTTCTCAAGAAAGTCTGTTGAAGGGTAGAAAACCTGATCCCTACAGCAGATAGGGTCTTTCCTTCTTTCCTTCTCGCTACAGGTTAGGGTGCCTTTGACCAATGGCCCAAACAAAAATGAGTTATCAAAAGAAGAATTGACAAAAGACACCTTGGAAGGTTCTGCAAAGTTGTAAAGCCTCATCCAGTCATGTCTCCTGATAGCAGTGTCTGAGTCTGTTGCCCATGAAGAATCCTCTGCTAAATGGGAAATGAGCCTCATGGAGGAATTAGACAAGGGGGAGAGAGAGTGACCAGATGGGGAGATGCTTTCTTGAAGTCCTCTGCTGACATGGTCTCTGCTAGAGAATCAGAACGCTCTTTAACCAGATATCTCTGCAATCTAGTAAAATGTACAAAATAATTTAATGCTCTCACTGAGAAAGTAGCTGAGGCACAAATGAGCTTACCAATGCTGTACAATGTTCTGGACTCCCTGTTCAGGAGATGGACAGTAGACCTCTTTTCAGCTAGTTCTTTTCTGGTAGCTGCTGCCACAACCATAGCATCTACAGGTATGCCTTTGATCCAATGAAGATGGTCTTTGGGGGGATAGAAATTTGTCTGGATGTTTTGGTATAGGTTTGATCATGTCTGGCTCCTTCCAGGCCTGGCAGGAGACAAATCTATAAGGTCATCTGCAAGGGGTGGTCACCCAAGATGTAGATAGGCCCATCCTGAAAGCCTCCAAAAACACAGACTCTTCAAAAGAGGGACTGTGGACTGACCAATTACTTCTTTGTCTAAGAATTTCTAGTTTCTCGAAAGGAGACATCTTCTAGTGGTGATCGTGGGGATCCCTCTCCCTCATCAAAGTCTGTGTCTTTGGTGAGAGGCTCCATAGAAGAGTCTATGTGCCTTCTTTTGCATGTCTTCTTGTGAGGGACCTCTTCTCCGGGATGCTCAGGGGAGGTATCAGAAAAAGGGGGGGCTCCCTCTAGAGGTATGTCTTGGCAGCATGTCGAGGCAAGCTGGCCCTGGACAGCGATGATAAGAAGTCAGATCCACTGAAGGGCAATGGGGAAGATGGCAGATCTAAGAGGATGGGTCTCTATGAGAAGAGAAAATATTTTCCACTACCTGGAAGGCTGACAGAACTGAGGACACCCTCTCCAACCCCCATTCGAGGATGAAGCAGACAAGGAAGAAAGAGTAGGGACACCCATGGACCACAGGTCACCAGGGAGAATCAGACCTGAGCTGTCAAGTGCCAAAGTACTGAAGGGAAGAGATGGCCCTGATTACAATGAAGCCAAGCCCCATACACCCGGATCCAATGCCAACACCATGGATCCAACAACCACTCTGATCTGAGGATCTCAAAGCAGAGCTGGTCAGGGTAACCATCACAGTTGAGGAAAGTAATTTCCTTGGATCTGAGGCCAACTCTGTCAGGTGTCCACAATCCTAGGGATCCAAAATGGGAAGTTGGATCAGAGAAGGAGATCTGGCTTGGGACACTGGAGTACTCACAGATCTGAGAGGGTATGTAGTAGGTACAACCCCCATCTGAATCTGAGCCTTTAGGAACCTCTGCATCAACCTGTCCACATCTAACTCAGAAAGGCTCCTAGAGGATCTGGAGGAAGCCACTGACTGTGGTCTTGAACGTCTGGTGAGAGTTTGCAAAATATTTGATGGTACAGTCGAGGATACTGACCTAATAGAGATATCAGGAAATTGGCTGCAGACTCTTGGATCCGAGGAACTAGAACAAGAGGGAAGAGCTGAAGGTCTTGGAGAAGTAACTTCATACATTCCATTGGATCAGAAGGATGATGATGCAAATCCACTGGAGCTGAAGTAGGCTTCAGATCTGACAACACTGGATCCAAAATCTTTCTGGCAGCTCCAAAGCAGCCCTCACATCTTATGAGGGCACTTCTTAGGGTCCAATGAGCTGTGTAATGATTTTGAGTAGGTTTGAGCCTGTGGTGAAGAAGATGAAGAAAAAGGTAATAGTCCACAAAGAATCAGCTTGTTTCTGTGGTCGGCCATAGCCCTGGGGTTAAAGTTATCCCAAATGTCACAGACCAACCACAGATGTTCAGCTGCTAGACAATAAACACATTTACTATGCACATCGAAATGTGAGATTTTTTGCCCACATTCTGAACAATGCTTAAACCTAGCAGGCCTGTCAGACATAATAAAAGAAAAAACAAGAAAGAGTTTATTTCATGTGTATATATATATATATATATATATATATATATATATATATATATATATATTTATATCTATATGTCTCTCTCTCTCTCTCTCTCTATATATATATATATATATATATATATATATATATATACATATATATATATATATATATATATATATATAAATAAATATGTATATATATATATATATATATATATATATATTTTTTTTTTAACACTGCAAAAAAAGAAAGTTAAAGAGAAAAGGTCCAAAAGGACTTAGAAGGCAGAAGAAAGTGAGCAGTTACAGTGGCAAGAGAAAAAGAGAAAAACAAATCCCTAACTCCAGTGGGAGGGGTAGATATGAAGGAGAAAGGCTGAATAACTAGTAAAAAGATAAACCTAATAAAGTCACTTAACTTGAAAACACTGTCGGGACTCAAGACTGGAGAAACATGCCTGTCAGCAATGATGGCAAACGAGATCTGAGGAGGTTGAGTACAGTGTTGAGCATTGTGGGTACTGGGAGGAGTTTGAGGCTAGAAGCTAAGTCTGTAAAATGTGGCTGAGTTGGATCCCAGGGTCAGATCCATAACCCAGTCATGAGGAAGAATGAGTAGGACAACATCAGGTAAAGGATTTAACCTTGCATTATGAATGGTCAGTTCCCTTCCATTTCTCCTACCACCCTGATTAACATGGGTATCTTGAGGCAGTGTAGCAAATGCCTCATGTACACTGACATCTCTCTACTCCTAAATCTCCCAAGTACAATTTGTGAGAGATGCAGCTACATTAAGAATATGGAATACTTGTTCTCTCACTCACAGAACAGTAACACTGAACAGGTTGTCCGCTGACATACAACACCTCCTATGCAAACTATGCATACATCTCAACCTGGAAACATGAAATGATCTGGACAAAGGCCCCTGAAAAGTAGGTACAACTGGCCAAAAAATTTGGATGCTGATTAATATAACATTTGCATACATAATTATGTAACTTTCCCTGTCCCAATGGAATTGTGGGATACAAACATTCAAAAGCAAATTGAAGAACAGACAAAATATTAAACACAAAATATAATCAGAACAATTGTGTTTTATTTATATTAACATTTAAGCTTGCATCAAACTTTGAACTTGTTTAAAACTAAAATGCATTTTTTTTATAAAAAATAAAATTATCTGCTAGTAACCTATTATTCTAACAACATTCTAAGATTATAAAAACAATATTTTAAATCTGTCCATATTTTGGGGTCTTTACCCCCCTGATTATTTAAGGCTTCTAGATTTCTTGTGTTAGAAAGGTGAGCGGTACAGTAACAAGTCTTACCTTATTAGAAGAGTTAAAGACTCATCCACAGGTTGAGGCAGAAGGCAGACTCAAGGCCACCTCTCTTACCTTGGAACTACCACAATTAGTTTTACCCTTTTTTATCCAATGTTATTGCTTAAAAAGGAAATACACAATTCAAGGCATTTTATAACAATCATTAAGCATGGTATCACAAATACTGATAATAGTTCTATTAGGGTATTGCCTGTGTACCGCTTTTCCCCTTCATTCCAAAACCAGAAAGATTTTGATTAAATTATCTGAATCATTTTTAAATAACATTTTGCATGTACATAATGATCGCAGAGCACACAATGCATTTTTCCTTTTGGAGTGGGTGTATAATATATTGATCTAGTAACAAATGTTTGTTAAATTAGGTGCAAGGGTCAAAGGAACACTTCAGCCATCCCTTGGGGTAACACAGACAAGTAAATGAACACAATGAAGTGGCATAAATAATTTAAAAAAAATACAGAAATTAAGGATGTTTAAATATTAAGATTTACACATTTTTTTTCAAATTACCAAAGTTGGACTTATATGACATTATTCGGGACAAGCCATAGTTACCATACACAAAGCTAGTGCAAAGGAATGAACTTCACCAGTTTGCCAAAATAAAAACTGTTTTTTAGAATTTAAGTTACTTATGTTGTTTTGGTGTTCAAGTGTTCCAGATTCAGAATAATTGTTTTATGCAGTTATTAAAGGAAATACAGGACATTATTTTTACCCTAACATCTTAGGATATTTGCCATTTTTATATTTGTTCACAAGACACAACTGCTCGATTAGGGACTGTCCTGTATTAACAGGAATGGGGGTATGGGTCAACAATTCTTTCTCTTTCCAACACCATGTAGCAACACTAGTCAAAAATACTTTTATCTAGTAAAAATGATAAAAAGGCACACTATATGGGTAAAAAAAGGTATCGTTCATCAGTGTGAAGCCTTAATTACAACAATACGACTCCACAACCAATAGCCACAACACTTTAGAAGAAACTAAAAGCACACCAATTTAAACACAAGAAATTGTATTATGTCAATAAAGCAGCAATTTCAACACAAGAAAATGTAACAACGGTTAAAGAAAACAACTGTACAATTAAGACTAACAAAAATACATGCTATGTCATTACATCATTTTCAAAGTATTGAAATCTGAGAAGGGCATATTATGCGACCATACCCTCAGACTTGAAAAATAAAATTCAGGATGCAAAGGGTACATGTGTTCTAACTAGGCTACAACCTCCACCCTCTCCATGAAATTAATGAAAAATATAGCCAAGCAATTCATACCTCTCAAGTGTGTCTCATTATGAGGAAAGTACCTCACTTGGGGTCTTAAAAAGTTCATGCTCCTCGAAGATGCACACTGGAAGGGTCTGTCACACATTCAGTGATAGGAATTTTTTTAATTGATACTTTTGATAAATAGAAATTAGTCATATTAATTCATTAAAATATCTTCTTTTTATTTTCTTTATATATACCCACACATGTATTTGTTCAAACAGTGTTAAAAACCACGCTCCACCCCCAAGTTCAGTCTAGTCAGCAAAATGTAAAACTTAGACAAACTAAACTGCAAAAAAAAAATCAGAATTGTTTCTTAAAAAAATAATAATAATTGAATTTCCTCACCCTAAAAAATAAAGGGGCGGAAGTAAGCTTATACCATACATTCTTACCACTCTTACACAAATCCAGTGCCCTGACAGCTAAGACTGAAGACAAATGATACAACATGCACCACTGATGCTCCTAGTCATCTTTCACTGCTATCCATTTGGAAGACGCATGACAGCTATCACAAAAACGTTGCCACAGTGGGACAGAAGGACATTGCCAAGAATAAAACCTGAACAAAACTCAAAGGCAAAGAGGACAACAAGCACCTAAACTTCTGCACTGCAAAACAGATGATTTTCTTCTAAAGATTATTCAGAAATGCATGAACAATTATGTACATGCACTCATTTACACTGCATTTGTCTCACAGGGAAGCAACACATTCTGCTAATAACAATACACCAAAGCATTCATAAGAGACTAATAGCCTGCACTGAATTCTGTTTTGAAGGCTTAAAAATTGCACAAATGCTGTTCAATCCATGTTATAGCATATTCCAAACAAACCATGACTTGAGATAGGCAATTCAACTGTAAAGCTCATCTACGTCCCAGGACATAGGATTAAATGTAGTAAGCAATTTACTTTAAACAGACTAGTAGTCCAAGCCATTGTAAAAATGAAACATCAGACCCATATACAGCCATCCCATTGTACAATAAAATTACTAATTTAGTCCGATGACTTGCTGAGGCCTACCCTTTCTTTGTAGGAGATAAGCCACCATATTAAGAAAAAAAATACTGTTACCCTTAATAAACACACTAACCCCATTGACTGTGCCATTCTTTCAGATACACTTGGTGAGTAAAGAGGGAAAAAACAGAAAAACTTCTAAACAAAGGAAATTATAAATGCGGTCGTATTCATAAACAATAGTATTAGTAATAATAACCTGAAAAGTTGACAGAGTAAGAGAATGTACCATGGTGCACGCATGTTTTGAAGAAAAAAAAAATATATACATAATGGTGATGATTGTTATAATTTATGATGAAGTGTAAACCACCACCTTTTCTCCCCCAAGACTGTTAGTTTTAGGATAAATTGGGAGGAACAGAGCAAAATGATGAGCCAAAATCAGAAGCAGCCGAGAGGTGTGCACCAACTTGTTAGACAAAGTCCAATTCAAGTTCTGGGATGTTCCCTGAATTTGATAAGTGCCACCTGCCTTACTTGTCCTGCTTGCATTCTTCTTATCACAGGATAAAAACTGCAGATCCTAATATTTTATCTCCGGCAACAAAGGAGTTAGTTTGTGGAAGTATTTTTTTTTGTTGTTGTTGTCAGTGACTTTTAATGTATCACCTGTACTTTTACCTTCCCTGCATTTTTTTGTGGAAATATGGGAGCTCGAGTTATAGGAAGTATCACTGGTGATACAAGAGAACACCAGACCTTCCATAACATGTTCCTTGCTAGTCTGGATTTTCACTTACAGAAGTGTTCTCTATTATCACCCATATTTCCTCTTATTTTGCTCTATTCCTCATAAAATTTTCGGTTTTCTATTTCTGGAATATCACCGAGGATTACAGTCAATCAAGAATGCCTAACTTTATAGTTTCATACTTTTTGTTCTACAGAAAATGTTTGTTGATGTAAACTTTTTGAATTAATTAACTGAACAAGAGAAAAAAATTAAGTGTATCCATAATTTTGGGCCTTTGTCCTCTCATCGTTATTCTGACTTTGCCCAGAGTGCTTGCGTGTTGTATGTTGAGAGGTATGAGGTGGAAATAAAACACTTAAGAAAAGATGTGAAAGCTGGAAAGAAAAGACATGGAACAGCAAAGAATGAAATTAAACAGATGGGATGAGTTAAGAGCAGAAAGTTAAGAAGGCAGTTGTATTTAGCTGAAAAGCAGTAATGAAAGTGACAAATGAAAAGGACGATTACATTTTACATAGCAAAAAGCAGAACTCTTTCAGAACCCACCCATTTCTTAATGTAACATTTTTAAATGATATAGTTTTTAAGTAAAAGTATAACACCATGAGGGAAGAGAAGCTCCTGCACAGTAATCATTTTGCAGGATACGCTAGCAATGACATCAGTGGCAATGAAAAAAATTGTAAATAAAAAAAAAATTAGGATTTGAAGAGCTCATGCGGGAATTCATGGCACCCTATTATTTTGCCTGCAAAAGTGGGAAATACCAAGGAATTCGGTACAGTTGAGAGGTATGAAACCATGTACTCAACACATAAACCATCATATGCGGAGGTACTCACCAGAAACCTACCTAAACACCAGAGACCTTCCAAACACAAACATGTTACACCTAATACAGCACCTACAGCACTCAATACACATAAAACCCCAACCCCAGCATCTCATCAAATAAGTCTCTAAGGCAGTGCATGTCTAAACCAATTTTTTTTAGTCATAGGTGACTCCATTGTGAGACACACAGATGTCCCCCTCACCAGGCTGGACAAGGAGAAGGTTACAGTCAGCTGTCTATTTGGTGCCAGGATCCACCAGATCACACATGCACTCAAGTTTCTCAACAACAAGTACTGTTATGATTCTGTCATAGTCCATGTTTGTGTGAATGACTTAAGAATTACCTCACTGGACTTCCGCAATATAAAAAAAAAATGATTGACTTCAATAATTGGCTTAGTTTCTGGTGTCATTCTAAGGGGATCTAGTTCCTGTCAGCCTAGGATAACATGATAGATCACCCTGCTTTGTCAGATATGGTCTTCACTTGTCACCTCTAGGCTTTCCGTTATTGGTTAAGGCACTTGCCACCCCATAGTGCCTTTTTAGATAGGGTCTCATGAACAAAATTTCTGATGTGAAAATATCATTCATAAATAAATTAAAGGTTATGCTGTTAAACACTAGGAGTTTAAATCAGAAACTGTACTCTCTGTGGAAGCACTCCTCTCCCTGGAGGATGTTGCCATCTGTGCAGTCACAGAAACTTGGTTCAGAGCTGCAGAGAGTATCCTGGCCTTACAAGGTTCAATGCCTTCCACACTTTCATACCACAAAATAAACATGTGAGAACCAAAGGAGGAGGAATGTCTATCTTCATCAAAAATAAATACACATCTAGACAGGCTAGACAGGAAAACTCCATGGAGTTACTCCAAGTTCAACTAACTGTGGGTAAGACCCCCCTTCAAGTCATCATTAGCTATAGGCCCCCTTCAATGAACCAAAATACCCTCACTGCTTATCTGGACCTACTTGAGTCAATCAAATTACAACCAAAAACTCTAGTCATGGGTGATCTTAACTATCCCTCCATTGACTGGGAAACCTATATGAGTACCAACATGCTCACACAAATATTTTTGGACTTTGTTGACACTAATGCCCTGGAACAAATAGCATGCAACTCTACAAGGTACTCAATGTTCTCGACCTGGTCCTCACCAATATGGATGACCTTTGTACAATCACAAATATATGGCCATCACTCGTTAAATCTGATCACAGATCAGTCACATTTGAAGTAACTATAACACCTGAACCCCTCTTATGTGAAATCAGGCTAAAATATTTCACCAAAGCTAATTATGCTCTCCTAAGGGATGGCATAAATAATTTCCATGCTCCTGTTCCCACAGATAGAATTGACAATTACACTAAGGTATACACAAATGTCTTGTACAAACACTTATACAAATGTGTTGAAGCAGCTGTACCTGATAGGATCAAAACAAGATTTTCAAGAAAAAACAAGCCTCCCTAGTGGATATCTCATTAATTAATTAAGGAAGAAATTGCTGTCTAAGAATAAAAAAGAGAGGTCTCAGCACGGGAAGAACATCCTCCTCTGCTTGAACACACAAATAAGACAACTTGTAAAATCCTCTAAGGGCAACTTGGAAAAAAAAAATTAGCAACTATAGCTAAGGATAATCCTAAGGGATTCTTCAGCTATATCTGTAACCTAGAAGGTAGGACCCAGACGCTGTGGATGGCATCACACACACACTGATCCTGTGAAAATAGCTAACCTATTAGCTGACAGGTTTGATGAAAAAATCATACTCCCTGTCCCCTCCAAACATTCCACAAAACATTCCCGCTACATCTCCCACACCTTGCATCTGATCTCCAAAGAGCAACTCATTAATGCTCTCTTCAAGGCCAGAAACAAAGCCTGTATGGGACCTGATGGCATCTTAGGTAGCACTTTAAATAGTTTAAAACATGAGTTAGCAACTCCATTAGGTACTCTTTTCAACCACATCCTGAGTACTGGTTTTGTCTATGCTAAATGGAAAACAGCAACAATCATTCCTCTTCATAGAGGGGATACAGCAGCAGACCCTGGGAACTAAAGACCCATAAGCTTAGCCAGCCTTATCTGTAAGGCCATGGAATGAATATACCCCCTCCCAGGCCTAAATGACCATGCTTCACTTGTACCTATACTTAAAGATAGGGAAACTGTATTATGAATTGTTAAAGTATAGTAAAAGTACTGAATATTACACATTAGCTTGCATCTATTTGGCTTGTATTTGTTATATCGAGTATACTACAGTTTTTAAAAAAAAATCACCTGTATGTTTTAATGTTTATGGGCAATTTTTTATTGAATGATTGATTAATTTAATTAATTATTAATTAATTGAAGGATAAAAGCAATTTCCTGGCTTGGTGTAACAGTTTTGATAAAGTACTGTAGTGTGGCAGATGGAAGCGCTTAACTTATTTTGTGGCTTGTGAATAAATTGGAGTATTTAACCATTTGGACTATTTTTTGGTATCAGGTCTGGTTAAACAAGGTGTGTTGGTTTATATAGTTTGAGTTTCTCTTCGGAGATCACTTTCTAAGTATTTTTTGTGCTTTTGAGCATTTTTGTTACCAACCTTGCCTTTATTGTGGCCTGACACAGTGGTTAACAGATACCATTCATCATGGATACCAACAATATGACTAAGGCAAATAACTTTACACTGGCTTCACCAATTCAAGAATTGTCAGAGTTTTCACTGACAAATGAAGAAGGCAATTTAACTCAACTTATAAAACTGATGGCTTTGCAGTACCAGCAGGTATAATCTACCTTAGAAAAACTACAGTTCTCAAGAGACTTTGCTGCTGGTGAGTCAATGCACCCTATGACGACTTCCAGTGGATTAAGAGCCAGAGGAAAAGCTGCTCATCTTGTTCAATGCAAGTTAACAGCATTCCATGTGGACAGGGAAATTAGAAAAATCCTAATATTTCTAATTGGACTATGTGGTTTGAACAATGGATTAATAGGGACTTAAATTTCAAACGGGAGGAAGGTCCTTCAAGACCCACGGACATTAATTCTTGCTATTATTGGAACTCCTTGCGAAAAAATGACTATGTAATAACACCAATGTGCTAAATATTTCAAATGTTGTTTTGACTGATATACAAACATCTTTACTTAATAAAGGTCTCAGTTTTATCCACATTTTTTTTTGTTTCAGAGGATATGTTAGCACAGGATGTAATGGCATTCTGTAGATTATTAAATCTTAGGTTGCATTTTCATGACAATATCTCCAATTTAGACTCTGATAGATCATTTACATATCATAAATCTAGTTTTGTACCACCGATGCATCACATTGTTCATCTTTTTCAATCCTATGTGCTCAAAGATCTACATTTCAACTTCAGGGGTATTAACCTTAAGGCAAATAATCTCTCAAAGACTGATATGGAAAGCCTACAGGAGCTGATCGAAAATAAGGAATTGGTGATTCTTTCTGCCGACAAGGGAGGGGCTGTGGTAGTTATGAATTGGCAGCAATATAATGCTGAAGCAAAAAAGCAGCTGACAGATGGTAGATATTACACTAAAATGCCTTTGGACCCTACATTTCTGTTTAAAAAACAAATAGATGAGTTTTTATGGTCAGCATTGCAGGAGGGCATCATTACTGATAAAACTAAACACCATCTTACAGTATCGAATCCCAACAGCCAGTACATATACTTTCTTCCTAAAATCCACAAGTATCCCCTCAATTCACTTGGCAGACCCATTGTTTCTGGGAATGGCTCACTTACGGAGCCTTTATCCCAGTTCCTTACGATGCACCTTCAGTCTCTGTTGAAATGGGTCAGATCTAGGATTCAGGATACTACAGAGTTTTTGGACATTGTTTCTGGGATGCAACTTGAGAAGTGTTGGCTCCTTTGTACATTAGATGTATGTGCACTCTACACAAATATTCCACATTGGGTAGGCCTTGATGTGATAGAATATTGGTTATATAAATCCAGTCTGTATGAACCTGGTTTTAACACCTTCCTGATTTGTCTAAATGAACATTTGCTAACTAAAAATGTATTTTTCTATCAAAATCAATGCTATTGGCAGGTGCAGGGAACAGCTATGGGGGCATCTTTTTCCCCTAGTTATGCAGACCTTTTCATGGCATATGTTGAGGAACACATCATTTATGATGTGACACATAATATCTATTTGGATAAAATGGACATATGGAGGAGGTATCTGGATGATTGCTGGATGGTGTAGGTCAGATGGACTATTTAATGGAATTTGTGGGTTATTTGAACAACAGCAAATGGGGTCTTTAATTTATGGTGAATTATCAGGGTCTATATTAGTACATCAAAGTTTCAAAACTTTGAATGTTCTAATATCGACCCCTATTCAGCAAAAGCTGAAAATATCGAAGCTACAGAAAACCACATTTTTTTTCATAGGGAAATAATTTGGTTGTCCATTTCTGTTGCTTCAGTATTTTCAGCACTGTGGTGGAAAGTTACGGGTTGGGTTCAGGTAAGTGTGCGATTGAGTGCAGGTTAGGTTAGTTAGGGTTAGGGTGTGGGTTAGGTATGTGTGCGATTGTGTGGATGTGAGGGTTAGGGCGACTTAGGTGAGCTAGAGTTAGGGCATGGGTCAGGTGAGTGTGTGATTGTGTGAACGTGAGGGTTAGGGTGGGGTAGTTGAGTTAGGGTTAGGGCACGGGTGAGGTGAGTGTGCGATAGTGACGGACCTTAGGGTTAGGGTATGGGTTAAGGTAAGTGGATAGTTAGTGGTGTATGTATAGTTTAGTGAAGGGTTAGTTGTAAGATTTTAGGTGTATGTGTGCGGATTGCTGTTTGTTTGCTGTGCTTGTGTTGAGTGTATGTGTTTTGGAACAGAGATTTTTTTCCCTAGGAAAAAATTTGCTGTTCTGTATGTTCGATGATTTCAGCTTTCGCTAATAGGGGTCGATATTACATCTCTTCTGGAGCATTTCTCCCGGCCTCCACTGAAAACAGGATCTGTGGAACCTAGTCGGACATTCCCGGGCAACAAATGTTAAATAAATAAAAATATATATATATATTAGAACATTCAAAGTTTTGAAACTTCGATGTTCTAATATAGACCCAATTATCACACAGATCACATTACTTATTTAGATGTTCTGGTTAGTAGGAATGAAGATCATACGCTATGAACAGAGGTTTTCCTTAAATACCCACAGTATAATTCCTTACTCCATGCATCCAGCTTTCATCCTTCCCATATTATTAAAAACATTCCTAAATCCCAGTTTATCAGAATGAGGCGTATTTGCTCACAGGACTCCTCCTTTGAGGCCTTCAGGAAGGATCTTGTTAACAGGTTTCATGAAAGGGGCTACAAAATGGTTTATGTCTTAGGAGCTAGTAATTACACTGCTACCCTTAACAGGGAGGATTTGCTCAAATACAAGGACAAGCATCAGGGACATGGTTCAGACTTATGATTCACAACCACATATGACAGAAACACTGATACATTGATGGAAAGTGTATGGGGACACTGGAATATATTATTGGCTGACAACACCCTATCACAATTTCTTGGGGATACATGTAATTTTTCGTTCCATAAAGGAAAGAACTTGGGTTCACATTTGAGCCATTATAAATGGCCAAACAGGTCTGTCTTTATAGATAATACTCAAACAACACTTTTAGGGGATAGATTGATTGAATGCATGCCTTGTGGTCACTGTAGCCACTTAAATAAGGTTACCAAGTCCAAACAATTTTCGAGCAGGAATTGTGGTGTGGTCTTTGACATTGGTTTTTTTGCAAATTGCAGTAGTGATTGGGTTCTTTATATGGCCTCATGTAGTTGCTCTGCATTTTATGTAGGACAAACATCAAGGCCACTTAGATTGTGGATCTCTGAGCATTTAAGTGACATCAAAATAAGAGAATTAGTAATGCTTTGCATAAGTACACTATTAAACACCCCACAGCTTCATTCAACTTTATGATTATTGATAGGATCAGGAGCAACAGATCTAATAAAGTGGGATGGCACTCTATCTTGGATACTAAAGAGAAAAAATGGATTATTAAACTGGATGGGCTTTTTCCACCAGGATTACATGAATATTTATGAGGTAACCAATAATGGTATGTAATAATTTATAGTTCTGTATAAAAGGAACAAATTAATGTTTTTGTCTTTAACATTGATGAAGACTATGAAAATATTCTAGCCGAAACTGGTCTGTTCTTTTTTTGTAACATAATAAATATATTTTGATATATTTTACAGCACACAGTTTGCTCGCTCATTAATTTCTTTTAGCTTTATTATTTGGAGCCATGCAATTGCCTATGTGCAGGGACCTCTTTTGAAGTGACACATTTCCTTCCTTGCTGTGGGTCTGTGGACTGCTGCATGTTCAGGTCATGCTGGCCCGAACTACTGTGATTGGAGTTAATACAATATTGTTACATATGGTTCTCTACAATTTTGGCCCATTATTTTTGTTTTTACAACAAGTTGTGGTCATCTTGCTTCGTTGATGTAAGCTACAGGGTTTTATTTTCACTATTTCCAAAGCCGTTGAGTGTCTGCTCTAGCATACTACGGTTGGAGGCCTGTACTAGCATGATATATATCCTGCTCTCTACAAATATACATCTACTCTGAGCTTTTTAGGGATTTAAGGGACTAGAATGCTATCGAGGAATCTACAGGACATCGGTAACTCTTTTTTACCTTTTGGATCTTTGTGCGAGTTATTTTCTACAACTGGTTTCCCTTGTTGATAGTACTATTTGGAAGTGGTTTATTTTTAGAGGCTGGACCTAATACATTAATACTATGGGTGGTTACCCACCATTTATGGTTGGCATTCTTTTTGTTTAATCATATGGTTGCCGCTATCTTGTGCCACTGATACAAACAGCAGGAGATTGCTGTTCAGTCATTGTGGGTTTAATTAAGCTACTATACGGCTGGGGGCCTGAACCAGCACTGATTTGCCTTTTACAAACATATTTCTTTTTCTGGGTGTACCAGTCATTCAGTGAACTTGAGTGTTTATTGTGGAGCTCATCGGATATTGGGAATCGTTACCGTTCTAGTTATTGGGTCAGTATATATATATATATATATATATATATATATATATATATATATATATATATATATATAAGTACAAATATTTCTCATGCAGGTACGACAACAGCCAGGTTTCTTTCAGTTATTGGCATAAATCCTTTGCAGCCAGAAACATCAAGCAGTCTAAAAATCAGATAAACCAAGAGCGTTCTTCAGAGCTGAAATAAAAAGTTTTTAATTTTAAAACAGTGAGCGCTTTCACCCGTAGGCTTTATCAAACTTCAACACATACCTACTCAAAATTTAAATACAATACGAACACATTTGATAGGTCAACACTCAATGCATAATTAGCTAGCAAAAAATTCCCTTAGAGAAACATCTCTAGCCTTACTAGCTGCTATTCATATCATACATTAACAATTGTATGATATACAAAACTAAAATCATGTGTATTGCTCATAAAATAACAAAAATGAAAACATGCTTAATTTAAAACACTCAAATTGATCTACTATCTATCACTGAACTAGACAGTAATATCAAAATAAACATTCAATCTAATAACTAAACCCATATAACATCAAAATAAACAGACATAACAGTCCAAAAAATTTTTTTACATACTTCAACAAGAATAACTGTGCCTCCGTTCCCCCATAAAATATAGTAAGTTAAAATGATAAATATAATAAATAAATAAAACCTAAGCTGAAACGAGCAAAGGAGAACTGGTAGTTATGGTTTCATTAACCTCTTCTTACGTAAAATGGGTTGTAATTGTATCTTATCATTCAATCCGGGAAACCTGTCGGACCTCAGCCTTATAATCCATCTAAGTTCACGTTCCTGTAAAAAATTGTCCATATCTCCTCCTCTAATACTAGGCTGGATACTTTGTACCACTCTGAATCCATGGATGTGAGGGTTAGGGCGACTTAGGTGAGCTAGAGTTAGGGCATGGGTCAGGTGAGTGTGTGATTGTGTGAACGTGAGGGTTAGGGTGGGGTAGTTGAGTTAGGGTTAGGGCACGGGTGAGGTGAGTGTGCGATAGTGACGGACCTTAGGGTTAGGGTATGGGTTAAGGTAAGTGGATAGTTAGTGGTGTATGTATAGTTTAGTGAAGGGTTAGTTGTAAGATTTTAGGTGTATGTGTGCGGATTGCTGTTTGTTTGCTGTGCTTGTGTTGAGTGTATGTGTTTTGGAACAGAGATTTTTTTCCCTAGGAAAAAATTTGCTGTTCTGTATGTTCGATGATTTCAGCTTTCGCTTAATAGGGGTCGATATTACATCTCTTCTGGAGCATTTCTCCCCGGGCCTCCACTGAAAACAGGATCTGTGGAACCTAGTCGGACATTCCCGGGCAACAAATGTTAAATAAATAAAAATATATATATATATTAGAACATTCAAAGTTTTGAAACTTCGATGTTCTAATATAGACCCAATTATCACACAGATCACATTACTTATTTAGATGTTCTGGTTAGTAGGAATGAAGATCATACGCTATGAACAGAGGTTTTCCTTAAATACCCACAGTATAATTCCTTACTCCATGCATCCAGCTTTCATCCTTCCCATATTATTAAAAACATTCCTAAATCCCAGTTTATCAGAATGAGGCGTATTTGCTCACAGGACTCCTCCTTTGAGGCCTTCAGGAAGGATCTTGTTAACAGGTTTCATGAAAGGGGCTACAAAATGGTTTATGTCTTAGGAGCTAGTAATTACACTGCTACCCTTAACAGGGAGGATTTGCTCAAATACAAGGACAAGCATCAGGGACATGGTTCAGACTTATGATTCACAACCACATATGACAGAAACACTGATACATTGATGGAAAGTGTATGGGGACACTGGAATATATTATTGGCTGACAACACCCTATCACAATTTCTTGGGGATACATGTAATTTTTCGTTCCATAAAGGAAAGAACTTGGGTTCACATTTGAGCCATTATAAATGGCCAAACAGGTCTGTCTTTATAGATAATACTCAAACAACACTTTTAGGGGATAGATTGATTGAATGCATGCCTTGTGGTCACTGTAGCCACTTAAATAAGGTTACCAAGTCCAAACAATTTTCGAGCAGGAATTGTGGTGTGGTCTTTGACATTGGTTTTTTTGCAAATTGCAGTAGTGATTGGGTTCTTTATATGGCCTCATGTAGTTGCTCTGCATTTTATGTAGGACAAACATCAAGGCCACTTAGATTGTGGATCTCTGAGCATTTAAGTGACATCAAAATAAGAGAATTAGTAATGCTTTGCATAAGTACACTATTAAACACCCCACAGCTTCATTCAACTTTATGATTATTGATAGGATCAGGAGCAACAGATCTAATAAAGTGGGATGGCACTCTATCTTGGATACTAAAGAGAAAAATGGATTATTAAACTGGATGGGCTTTTTCCACCAGGATTACATGAATATTTATGAGGTAACCAATAATGGTATGTAATAATTTATAGTTCTGTATAAAAGGAACAAATTAATGTTTTTGTCTTTAACATTGATGAAGACTATGAAAATATTCTAGCGAAACTGGTCTGTTCTTTTTTTGTAACATAATAAATATATTTTGATATATTTTACAGCACACAGTTTGCTCGCTCATTAATTTCTTTTAGCTTTATTATTTGGAGCCATGCAATTGCCTATGTGCAGGGACCTCTTTTGAAGTGACACATTTCCTTCCTTGCTGTGGGTCTGTGGACTGCTGCATGTTCAGGTCATGCTGGCCCGAACTACTGTGATTGGAGTTAATACAATATTGTTACATATGGTTCTCTACAATTTTGGCCCATTATTTTTGTTTTTACAACAAGTTGTGGTCATCTTGCTTCGTTGATGTAAGCTACAGGGGTTTTATTTTCACTATTTCCAAAGCCGTTGAGTGTCTGCTCTAGCATACTACGGTTGGAGGCCTGTACTAGCATGATATATATCCTGCTCTCTACAAATATACATCTACTCTGAGCTTTTTAGGGATTTAAGGGACTAGAATGCTATCGAGGAATCTACAGGACATCGGTAACTCTTTTTTACCTTTTGGATCTTTGTGCGAGTTATTTTCTACAACTGGTTTCCCTTGTTGATAGTACTATTTGGAAGTGGTTTATTTTTAGAGGCTGGACCTAATACATTAATACTATGGGTGGTTACCCACCATTTATGGTTGGCATTCTTTTTGTTTAATCATATGGTTGCCGCTATCTTGTGCCACTGATACAAACAGCAGGAGATTGCTGTTCAGTCATTGTGGGTTTAATTAAGCTACTATACGGCTGGGGGCCTGAACCAGCACTGATTTGCCTTTTACAAACATATTTCTTTTTCTGGGTGTACCAGTCATTCAGTGAACTTGAGTGTTTATTGTGGAGCTCATCGGATATTGGGAATCGTTACCGTTCTAGTTATTGGGTCAGTATATATATATATATATATATATATATATATATATATATATATATATATATATATAAGTACAAATATTTCTCATGCAGGTACGACAACAGCCAGGTTTCTTTCAGTTATTGGCATAAATCCTTTGCAGCCAGAAACATCAAGCAGTCTAAAAATCAGATAAACCAAGAGCGTTCTTCAGAGCTGAAATAAAAAGTTTTAATTTTAAAACAGTGAGCTTTCACCCGTAGGCTTTATCAAACTTCAACACATACCTACTCAAAATTTAAATACAATACGAACACATTTGATAGGTCAACACTCAATGCATAATTAGCTAGCAAAAAATTCCCTTAGAGAAACATCTCTAGCCTTACTAGCTGCTATTCATATCATACATTAACAATTGTATGATATACAAAACTAAAATCATGTGTATTGCTCATAAAATAACAAAAATGAAAACATGCTTAATTTAAAACACTCAAATTGATCTACTATCTATCACTGAACTAGACAGTAATATCAAAATAAACATTCAATCTAATAACTAAACCCATATAACATCAAAATAAACAGACATAACAGTCCAAAAAATTTTTTTACATACTTCAACAAGAATAACTGTGCCTCCGTTCCCCCATAAAATATAGTAAGTTAAAATGATAAATATAATAAATAAATAAAACCTAAGCTGAAACGAGCAAAGGAGAACTGGTAGTTATGGTTTCATTAACCTCTTCTTACGTAAAATGGGTTGTAATTGTATCTTATCATTCAATCCGGGAAACCTGTCGGACCTCAGCCTTATAATCCATCTAAGTTCACGTTCCTGTAAAAAATTGTCCATATCTCCTCCTCTAATACTAGGCTGGATACTTTGTACCACTCTGAATCCAAAATAATGATCGGGACCCATACTCCTAATGTGTTTGGCAAGTGCATAACTCATGGACCCAAGACGTATGTGATACACATGATCTCGTATACGTTCTCTCAGTTGTCTAGAGGTCTTTCCTATATAAAATGCATCGCATGAGACGCACTTAGCCATGTAAACAACGTGATTACTCTGACAACACGTTCTAGTCTTAAATTCATATTCTGCTAGTGTAACAGGATGTACAAATTTCATGTCTGTATCTATAAACCTACACTGATTGCAGTTATCACATGGATGTGTATTATAATCATCTCCAGTAGGACTTATCCGCCCTAGAAGGGATCTGTAACACAATCTTCGTCTCAGGTTGGGTTTATTCTTATAAACAAACTTGGGGCTCTGGCCCACCACCCCATTAATTTCCTCATCAAGAGTAAGAACATTCCAATACCTCCCTATTATACCTTCCACCTCTTTAACATCCCTAGTGAAAAACAAGGGAAGTCTGAGTTCATCCCTTGACGTCACCACACTACCAACATCTAATTCATCCCATTCAGAAAAATAGGGGTGTGCTCTATTACTCCTCAGATCTTGAACAACTGCTATTTTCCTATCTATGTCTGTCTCCAAGTAACACCTATCTAAGAACCTTTTTTTAAGATCAATGATCTCTTGTGTGTATCCTGAAGCTGTCGGGTTAAGTCTTGAGGCCCTCATTAATTGTCCCTTCAGAATGTTATCGAAGACAAATCTGGGATGCATGCTATGTCGGTGTAGCAGCGTATATATACACGTATTCAAAAGGCCATTACCCAACCTAGTCAAACTAATATCTAAGTACGATATACTCTGAACAGAATAATTCAAGGTGAATTTAAGGAAAGCAGTCAATCCATTCATCTCACTTACAAAATCCAATAGCGACGACTCATTACCTTTCCAAACCATGAAACGGTCGTCAACAAACCTTCTATAGAAACCAACATTCGTTTGGAATGTTTCAATGGGGAATAGGAGTTCCTGCTCCCAATCAGCCATAACCAAGTTGGCGTAGCTATTGGCACACAAAGTGCCCATAGCTACGCCATCTTTCTGTATGTATACCTCCTCACCAAAAATAAAAATATTGTTCTGGAGTATAATTTCCAGAAACAATGCAATCAAATCTACAATCTTCTCATCTAAACCAGTCCTCGTCTTTAAATATCTTTGCACTCTGAATACACCCTCCTCATTAGGTATAACAGTGAAGAGGCTTACTACATCCAACGTTACTAAAATGTAATGTTCATGGTCATTCAGTGTTTTAACATAGTCATACAAATCCAAAAGGAATTGTTTACTATCTTTTAAGGTAAATTGATTATCATCTACTACAGGTCTCAAATAATGTTCTATAAAAATGGAGAATGGTTCCGTCACCCACCCTTGTCCCGCCACAATAGGTCGCATGGGGGGGTTTTCTAATGATTTATGAACTTTAGGTAAGCCTTGGATTGTTGGAACCAAATGATTATAAACTTTCAAATATTTAAAAAGTGTTCCAGAAATAATTTCACTCTTAAATAAATCATCCAAGGCATCATAAATCTGGAAAACTTTTACCTCTACTTCACCCATTTTGATCTTAGCATAAAAATCTCTATTATTAAGCATCTCACCCATGCTAGTAATATAATCTACACTATTCATTAACACCGCCGGGCCACCTTTATCAGAAGGTCTGATGGCTACAGATTGATCATTACAAAGTGCCTTCAAAGCCTTTGTCTGTAAAAATGTGAGATTACACCTAAATGTGGAAGTACCTTGACATTTCTTATCATTTTAGAACTGGTGTAACTCATTCTCAACTAACCTTGAAAAGGTATCCAGCAATGGATGTAATACAGGAGTATAAATACTATTTGGACGGAACAATTCTCTTTCTTCTCTAGACACTTCAATCCTAGAACTCCCATATTCCAGCTTTAATTGTACTTTCCGTACAAACATCCTAACGTCTAAGACTGAATCAGTAATATCACTATCACAAGAAGGAATAAAACGTAGTCCTTTATTCAGTACCTCTTCCTCGTATCTATCAAGTTTCCTGCTGGAGAGATTAATAACTAATGATGTTCCATTTTCTCCCACATTTTCTTCAGTGTATGTCCTGAGGGCTCCCCTCCGGACCCCTTCCTTTTGTACCTGCCCCTGCTTCGAGACCTCTGTCTCTCTGTAAAATGTGACACAGCTATTGGAAAAGGGGCTACCTGTTTATTACTATCTCCAACCAGATTGGGTAATTTATCAACTAAGGCCTTATTTCTTACCAGTTCCCCCTCATTCAAATTTCGCATGACATTAACGTTTACAGACTGTCTAACATTCCCCAAACCCAAGCTTTGGGTGTTCACAGCTTCTTCATTATTAATTGTTCCCTCATCTCTCACTCTTCCTTCAACATCCGGAGTAAAGACTTCATTCAGTCTAACTCCATCGGACAAATCTGCCCTTTCAATCAATTTATGTACCTCTGAATGTGCCTCCACCCCAGTCGCTGTAATAACGGGAGCGCTATTGGCACTCTTCCGTGTATTCTGCTGACCGTTTATGCTGTTATGCTGAGTAAAATTATTGACATTATTACTATTAAATCTCGGCCATGTGAAGACATGGCCGTTTTTAAAATCTTTAGTGTCTCTTAACAATTTACTTTGTTTCTGTTCCAAAAGTCGTTTTTCAAAAATACAAACATTGTCCATCAGTCTATTCAAGCCAGACTCTGCTTTTGAGGTACTAAATCTTGACGCAATAAAGTTATACTGTTCATTAAAACTCTCTCGTAATGCATCTTCTTCAGGCAAATGAAACTCAATTAAGAGTCTCATATAATCATAACTTAGTTTTAAATTCAACTGCTGCCATTTCAATAGCAGCTCGGGCTTAGAGTTACCTGATGTAGGCATCTTTAAGACGCGTAACCCTCGTGGAACGACTTTCTTCGCTAAACACGCTTCAAAGTGTTGCCATTGTAACTGCAACCTTTTCAGTTTAAGAATATCCAGTTCCAATTTAGTTAACGCTGTCGATAACCCAACTATATCGCCTCCTGCCTCCGCTTCCAAATCCAAATCCGAGTCTGGCTCGTAACAGAGTAGTAGATCCTCTGTGCCTGCTACACAGTCTTGAAAATGTGCAGACTTCCGACTCGACATAGTATTCTCTTCCGGTCTATATGGCAACTCAATGCTCGTACCTCTTGCACCCTCAGCCATCTCCCTCGAGTGGTACTCAAGAATAACAAATAAAATAAATAAGACCAAAACCACTCTAAGGATTAACGTGCCTGCTATGAATGAGTCCAAAAGATAAGTACAAATATTTTTCATGCAGGTACGAGAACAGCCAGGCTCCTTCAGTTATTGGCGTAAATCCTTTGCAGCCAGAAACATCAAGCAGTCTAAAAATCAGATAAACCAAGAGCGTTCTTCAGAGCTCAAATAAAAAGTTTTTAATTATAAAACAGTGAGCGCTTTCACCCGTAGGCTTTATGAAACTTCAACACATACACATACCTACTCAAAATTTAAATACAATACGAACACATTTGATAGGTCAACACTCAATGCATAATTAGCTAGCAAAAAATTCCCTTAAAGAAACATCTCTGGCCTTACTAGCTGCTATTCATATCATACATTAACAATTTTAAATATTGCTCTTATAAACTTAGAAAGTTGCTAGAATCACAGGCTGGCTTTGTGTTACCATATCTGTTCTGAAGGATATGATATCTGAAACTCAAATTTCTATCATTACCTTATTATTTCATTGCTCTGTGATTTGCCAGAAAACTATATAGTTCATGAGGAACAGACCAAAAATTTGGGCATTCTGCACTATTCTGGCAAGTTGAGAGATATGACAAGGTTGAATATGTGTGTGTTTGTGTGTGTGTGTGTGTGTGTGTGTGTGTGTGTGTGTGTGTGTGTGTGTGTGTGTGTGTGTGTGTGTCTGTGTGCATGTGTGCATATGTGTGTGTGTGTGTGTGTGTGTGTGTGTGTGTGTGTGTGTGTGTGTGTGTCTGTGTGTGTGTGTGTGTGTGTGTGTGTGTGTGTGTGTGTGTGTGTGTGTGTGTCTGTGTGTGTGTGTGTGTGTGTCTGTGTGCATGTGTGCATATGTGTGTGTGTGTGTGTGTGTGTGTGTGTGTGTGTGTGTGTGTGTGTGTGTGTGTGTGTGTGTGTGTCCACTTCTATATTTTGGTGAAAGGCCATGGCCATGGTCAAGGTGCGCTTTTTCCACAGTACAAAAATAGGATGTTCTACATTTTGACTGTTTGTCATACATTGCTATGGTCTGGGTTCCACAGTGGCCTCTTATCAGGTTGAGACCTATGCCTGGGGGTCAACTGTGTATAAAAATTAATCTTCTCATCCAGCTAAGAAATGTATCTTTTACACACAAACATCTCCATTTGGGCCACTGATGTAAAAATTATCTTCTTAGAAATGGCAAAGAACATTCACAGCAGGTACTCTTGCAACATCTCTAAGCTGGGACTTGTGCAATTAACAAATTCATTCAATTTGCAACTTTCCTAGTCAGTTACAACTCAGAAATAGTATTGTGGGTTGGTGTGGGGAGCATTTGCAAATTTGTGTCTATGAAAGTACTGTTGAAAGTACCAAATACTATACTCTTCAACCTTTATGACCTACTAGTAGATATTTCTTTTATTTTTTTGTAATCAAAAGTAAATCATTTTTTTCCACAAATGTGAAATAAAAAATGACTGTAGTACAATAAAAATAAAGCACAATACTAGCATTAAAGTGTTATAGACAAAAACTATTAAACTTTATTTTTTGAGCTTGAAAGTGAACCACGTGGCTTTTATCATTTTATACACTGCCGTCTAGTCGTAAAAAAAAGATTAACTAAAGGTTATTATAATGCTTTGCAAATTCACTTAAGAAATAAAAGTAGAAGAAGAAAACAAGCCAACTAAATAAAATCTTTCAAAAACTATCCAAACAGTACCAAGGGAAGAGTATTAGTATGATTAGTAAGCATGAGTGATATTTAGAAGTATGTTGCACACCATGTAGGGCTGGTACATAGAGGATAAGCAATTACATTACAAATTCATGCAAAATTTATTTGGTGCAGTTTATCGTGACAAAACATACATTTATATGTAGTACAGTTATGTTGACTGGCCACATGGTATACAGTGGCTTAACTGATCTGTCATAGTGCAGCCTCAGTTTTTGATGAATGTTTTTACATGCTGATTGAACGCTTGCCATTTTTCTGTTTGAAGTATGAGAGATAAGTAACTTTATACAGTATTCATAAACTGTGCATTGCACTGCATGAAATAGAATGGAAATTGGAAATTTAAAGGAATGGAGTGAATCAGATTCAGGGACCCAACATGGTTGCATTACTATTTTTATTTATTTTATTTTTATTTATTTTACATTTGTTGACCGGGATAGTCCAACTGGATTAATGTCCATTTTGCACCGGAGGCCTGGGGAGAAAAGCTCCAATGTAGACAGATACAGAAAAGCTCCAATGTAGACAGATACAATAAAAACAATGAAGACATATTACAGATATGGTGTATACAAAGAATGCATAAGCAGACATGAATAGACAATTTCACAGGTTAGAGTTACCCCTGGTAACAGTCAGGGGGAATTAAACAGTAGTTTGATTAATAGAGTATTCACATTCATGATGAGAGTTAGCCAGGCTTGTTGGAGTGGCAAAGTCATTTTCGTGCTAGATGTTGTTTGAGTTTAGTTTTAAACTGCCCTAGGGAGGAGAGCAAAGTAATATCAGCTGGAAGTAAGTTCCAGGCTCTGCCTGCAGCGTTTGCAAAGAGGGAATCACCGGCTGCATTGTTAATTTTGATTGTCTGAATTAGTAGCCCGGTCGAGGATCGAAGCAGTCTTGGATTGTTATTGGGGGGGGGGGGTGATAATATTTTTAAGAGCTGGTGTATTGTCTGGATTATAGAGGATTTTATTAGTATAATCAGAAGGTTATATTGGATTAGACTGGGAAGTTCTAGCCACCCAAGCTGTCTAAGGTTGATGCAGAGGTGTGTTCTAAAAGGCAGGCCAGTGGCAAACCTGGCAATGTGATTGTAACAAGCTGGCAATCTATTATGTGCAGTCTTGTTTAGATTATAGAGAAGGGTGGAAGCATATAGAAGTGTTGAAAGTAGGTGAGAGGGAGCTATGGCAATCTTGGCTAGAGGGGTTAGGAAGTCTTTTATTCTATACAGTGACCCAAGTTTTTTATTGATGGTCTTGATCAATTGGTTTACATAAAGGTCAAAGTTTAGGTTATTATCAATAATGACACCTAATAGTTTTGTAGAGGGGTTGAGGGTGATTATTGTCCCATCTTTTGCATTTATGGTGAAGGTAAAAGCAGCAGACCTTTGTGTTGGTGAGAAAAGCAATATTTTAGTTTTTTGGGATTTAGAAACAATCGACGTTCAGAGAGCCAGTTTTCTATAGTATTAAAGGTGGACTGGGTAGAAGGCCTCAAGTCTGAAGGAGATGTAGCTTAGCAAATCAGAGTGGAGTCATCAGTGTATTGGATACAGCTGACATTTGGGATGACCGTATATAAGTCGTTAATAAAGATGGAAAACAGTAGGGGCCCTAATATGGAGCCTTGTGGGACTCCAAGGGTGTTAGATAATAGGTTAGAGAGTTTGTTCTGCCAGAGAGCAGTCTGCTGTTCCAGTTTATGTAGGATTTAAACCACTGAAGGGCTTAGAATCTAGACAGAAAGATTGCAGGGTGTGAATCAAAAGTTGATTATCCACCATGTCAAATGCCTTGGAAAGATCGAAGAAGAGGGCTGAGGATATGTGATTATTGTTACAGTTATTATTTATGGTATTGGTAAAAGCTAGTAGGGCTGAAGTCGTACTGTGATGTGGGCTGAAGCCTTGTTGGGTATCGGCCATGAGGTGATTCTGGATTAGGTGGTGCATGAGTTGTTTGTGTATACATTTTTCCATAATCTTAGCTAATGGAGAAAGTATAGCTATTGGTCTATAATTGGAGAACTCAGTGGAGGAACCTCCTTTATGTAGTGGGATTGCGCAGGATGTTTTCCAAATGGTGGGAAGTGTAGCCTCTTCTATGGTGCAATTAATTAGTATTGATACTGGATAGGCAATGGCATCATCTGATTTTTGAAGGTACTTGGCAGGAACTTGGTCAGCAGAGAGTGCGGTGGGTTTTAATTTTTTGATCAAGGTACGGATAAGTGACATGGACACTGGTTGGATGCTGAACGAGAGTAGGTTTATAGGGGTGGTACTATCAGGGCCAGGAGAGGGATATATATATATATATATATATATATATATATATATATATATATATATATATATATACATATATATATATATATATATATATATATATATATATATATATATATATACATACATATATATATATACTTCTGTCACACACTAGCCCTGACACTCTTCATAGCTTTGATTTCCTCATTCAGATTTGCCCTTTTCCTCAACCAGCCCCTTGATACATGAAGTTGCTAACCTGCTCTACTATTTTCCCTTCTGTCTAAATTCTCATCTTCTTCTGAGTCTCTCCATTTACTGCAACTACAACTGCCATAGCTGTAGTCAGTTTCATTCCCTGTGCCTTCAGTTTTGCATTCCACTCTGCTATCATATGCTGAAGTTCTTGTTCAAAGGTGCATGTAGTGCCACGTTGTCTGCACACTACAGCATTCTTGATCTGTCCCTGCTGACCTGTTTGATAATGTAGACCATCAGTAGTATGATCAGCTGTGAGATCAGAGATGAACCATGGTACACATACATTTCCACTGGAAATCCATCTGTAATTCCAAAAATATTTGAGCTTGTGTTACTGGGTCCTTGTACACAGTCTGCACTTTTTCCACATGAGATCAGGGTGTCACATCATTAGTGACCAATGTTTGATGTACGTATGTTACGTATGTGCGTGTGTGAGGGGGGTACGTGTAGACACACACATATATATATATAGATAGATCTACTTCACAAGAATGAAAGACCACATAACCTTAGACGAGAAGGCCAAGATGAGAACTCCAAAACTTAATTTGAACAAACGTCCACATAGCCAACATGTTTCCAATGGTAAGTAACCAGTTGTTCATCAAGGGGAAATTTGCTATTTTCCCCACTGTAGTGTGATCCCATTGTTGGTATATTTAGTGTAGGAGGTGCAGCCCCCCACATTGAGGGTGTGGGGGGCATAGTCCCCCTCTCTTTGGTTGGTAGGAAATGATGTGCTGTATTTTTCATCAGTTGTTGACCCACTGAAGCCTCATCCACTCACAATTTCTACACCCCCATCTGTCCTGGACAACAGATATAACATGCTCTAACTTTACCTATCCATGTGTAAGCAATAACCTATATATGAGTGTCTGTACATGTATATATATGGTTCTAGGACGGAAGATCGACACGCACAAGATCGACACCGACTTCACCGATGTGAAAACACCATCACAGAAATAACCGACACTACAAACCATGGACATTTCACAGGTAAGGGGTTAAAATTCACTAATCAAGCCTACCATGTTCAGGTAAGGTGGCAGTGTTATGCATGTGTGAAATTTAAACCCCTTACCTGAACATGGTAGGCTTGATTAGCGAATTTTAACCCCTTACCTGTGAAATGTCCGTGGTTTGTAGTGTCGGTTATTTCTGTGTCGGTGTTTTCGCGTCGGTGAAGTCGGTGTCGATCTTGTGCGTGTCGATCTTCCGTCCTAGAACCATATATATATATATATATATATATATATATATATATATATATATATGCTCCTTCATGTATATTTGCTTGAATGTATATATGGAAACTTAAACATTTATAAATTCTTATTCAGTTGCGAAATATCGAGCAATGCCCTACCAGGTTCTCATACTATATTTTGTACACTTGTATTTTCAACCAAAAGGGGTAATATCCCCTTACTGTATACTAACTGCTGTAAAGTCTACAATCTGTATGCTACTACTCTGTAATGTCTCTTTTGTAAATGTTTCTGCTCTCTGTAAACTTATGGAGTTTTTCTCCCCAGGACTCTGCTGAAAACGGACACTTGTTTTCCACTCGGACTATCCTGTCAAACAAATGTTAAATAAAATAAATTAAAAACACACACACACACACACACACACACACACACACACACACGCACGCACGCACGCACGCACACACACACACACACACACACACACACACACACACACACACATATTTGTATATAAAAAAGGACGACAATCATATAATCAGCTGTGGTATCTAAATGCATGCACAGCGTAAAATATACATAAAAAGAAAATTCTAAAACGCTGGAACTAGCTGTATGGGGTTATATCAATTTCAGTCCCACTCCTTTTTCCAGAATACCCCCTTAATGGAAAAAATGGTGCCCCATTTCTGGAGTGACCTAGACAAACTCTGCAGGGCTGCAATAAAGGAAGAAGATTGCAGAGGGGTAACAGAATGCAGTTAACAATCGTCATACATGAAAAACTGAATCCATGAAATGGTTTTTGCTCTGTATTATACCAGCAGGCCCATGTTAAAGGATCTGCAGTCAAGTATTCAAGGGAAAAAAGTGCACTTGCAAGCCCTATCACATTAAGCGATGTTATGAACATATTTTACAGGAACCAATATGTAGCTACTGGCTATACAGCTGATCACCAGATTTAAATTGCATTAAAAAGAAACAAAAATCAGTTATGTCATGCAAACACAGGAGAAACTAACAAATGCCAAGTGCTTTAGCCTTACATTTTATTAAATCTTCATCAGACAAGTCTGTAATAAAATGTAATATAAACACACACACTATCTGCTCAGAATTCGTTTTAATAATTATTTTCCCTTGCTTTTGGATTATAAAATACCTTTTTTAAGTTCAGCTTTATAGTTAAAGACCACGGTCCACATTAAGTCAATACAATAGTCCTAATAATGTCAAATGTCAGACGTTCCATACATTTTATACTTTCTTATTGTTCAGAAAATGCAGTGCTTATACAAAACATTTATTTAAAACCCATCTGTGATCCTGGACCCTTGCATTCCTTTTTAGCTTTGTCCACAATCTTTAAGTAAAAAATAAAATGAGAGATACAAGCAAAATGAAAACAAGACTAAGAAATTATCCAATCATACTTTTTATTAAAAAAATCTACTTGTGAATCGTTTTTGTGAGGTTTCATGTGAAAGTGTTGTTATGGAAATGGTATATAGGAATGGGGCGGAGCTACAGTTGTTTTGGGCCGATCACAGTTTCAATGGCACAAATTCAACAAATTTTAACTACAAATCTGCTCCCAGTTTGAAAATAATGCATTACAATAACTGACTAATTGAATAGAAGGCAAAACCAGGAGAAGCGCTCCAAATGTTTAGCATGCTGAAGTCTGTAATGAATAACGAAAGCAATCAGCATTTGTTTTAAAAAATGCATTTGCCTTGATTTTGAGTTATACCATTTGATTGTGGTTTCATTTGTAGTCTACTAAATGGGAAAATTCCAAAATGCTACAAAAAGTATTAAAATAATTACAAGCTTTTCAGAAAACACAACACAACAAAAAAGAGAGAGTGAGAAAGAAACACAAACAGCAGCTCAGCTCAGGATCCCCATGAATGCAACTTTAAAAGTTGGTACATGTAGTATTTTATCACAGAAGGAATGGATGAGAATAAAGACACAGAAACTGTAAGAAACAGCGAGTAGTAAACTCAGAAGTGGAAATACATCGGCTTCTGTGAGGAATGCAAAATTAAAAGATAGTCTATATTGGGAAGAGAAACAAGACTGGATTTGAGGGTTTACAGGAACAAAGACACTGTGGTTGGGAATATATGTCATGTAGATAAAATGGGTGTTACTTAGCCTAAATATGGACTGAATTTTAAACACTGGGATTGTCCCTTTACGCATTTGTATGTGCATATATCTACCTATATATATATATATATATATATATATATATATATATATATATATATATATATATATATATATATATATATATATATATATATATATATATATATATATATTATTCAAATGCCCAGAAGGTGAAAAAAATTGCAAAAACACAACACCTGCTTTTAGCATGGGGTCAAGCCATCCTGCACCCCAAGTGGGGGAGCTGCATTGCCCAACCCTAAACTTTGAGACTGCACTACAATAGAGCAGGAGCAAAAACCTGAAATTCACTGCACCATGATCCTACAGAAGGAATATCTAAAGTTCAAGATTCAGAGATATCAATGTTCTTGACTCAGTAAGTTTCAAGTTTGCGAGAATCCGCGCTTCTGATAGGAACCCATATATAATATATCTGTGTGTGTGTATGTAATCATTATTACCCATATCTTTAATGTCCAAAAGGTGGTATAATAAGCATACATCTTGTAGAATGTGTATATCTATCTATCTGTATACACACATACAGCGAGAGATATAATTTATACACACACACACACACACACACACACACACATATATATATATATATATATATATATATATATATATACGTTGATTTTGTAATCTTATTATACATGTATAGATATAGATATAAATATAGATATATAGATATAGATATAGATATAGATATAGGGTTCTATCTGACTACGTCGACAAGTCAGAACGCCGACAGCGAGAACACCGACGCCAGAAGATCGAAAACGGAGAAGACCGACGGATCAAAACCCCGACGCTGAGAACATCGACATGGGAAAAGGCTGTGGATGTATGCGGTAGTGACGGACGGTAGGGTGCGAGTAAGGTAAGTGTGCGACTGTGATAGTTTGTGGGTTGGGGGCGGGTTAAGTGAGTTAGGGTTAGGCGGGCTAGGTAAGTGTCGACTGTGATAGTTTGTGGGTTAGGGCGGGTTAAGTGAGTTAGGGTTAGGCTGGCTAGGTAAGTGTGCGACTGTGATAGTTTGTGGGTTAGGGCGGGTTAAGTGAGTTAGGGTTAGGTGAGTGTGCGATAGTGGCGGACCTTAGGGTTAGGGTTTGGGTTAAGGTTGTAGGTAGTTGTGTATGTGAGGTTTAGTGTTGGTTTGTAAGGATTTTGGTGTGCTTGTGTTGTGTGTGTGCTTTTTGGACCGGGGATTTGTTTTGTTTGTTGCTTGTCGGGATTATGGCGTGTCGGGCATGTGAGGTTTCGTGTTTGTGAAATGTCGGTTATGTGGTGTCGGTGATTTCGTTTTCGGCGTTTTGACTTGTCGACGTTGTAAGATAGATCCAGATATAGATATAGATATAGATATAGATATCTGAGTTGATTTCATCATTCTATCAAAAGTAAGCAAACCAAGTCAGAGATACTTCCACTGATGCTATAAGCATACCTCTCAACTGTCGAGATTTTCACAGAAGGCCCAGATTTTTGGCTCATAAATTTGGACTGTCCATCATAAATTTTGTGGTTTTCTGGCAAATCACTGATGATTGAAGTCATTAAATAATAACAGACATTTGAATTTCAGGTTTTGTTTCCTTCAGAAAATGTATATAATGCAAAACTTGTTATTCTAGCAATTTTCTAAGTTTATAAGTGCAATATTTAAAATCTATCCCTGTATTTGAGCTTTTGTCCCCCATTATTTAGGTTCATAGGTGTGTACTAGGCTAATGGCCCTGGAGCCTTTATAAGCCTAGCCCATAAAATTACCCTGACATTGTGCCACCCGACATTAGTTCCCAGTGCCTTTGTTGAGAAAAGAAACTGCAGTGATCCCTAGGGTGAATTTTGTATTTCCCATCCAGTCATCAAGATTTCTCTTGAAGAGGGCCAGTGAGGTGCTATTCCATAGTATGGGCAGTCTCTGGGTTACAAACCTGTCCCTCCAGCGTGTTCTGTTGATTGTGGTAATGAGGATGAGGTCTCTGGAGCGTGTGGTGCGGAGGGATTGGGATTTCTTCAGATGAAGCATTTCTAAAAGAACTGGGTCAGGCATGGCTTTGTAAGTCAAGCAGAGATCACCCCAAAGTAGGCGATATGAGGCAAATAATAGTTGGAGTTTTTTTGAATCTGTCCATGTAGGACAAATGTTTAAGGCCTAGGATCCTCTTTGTGAGGTACTTTTGTGGTTTCTCCAGTTATTGCAAGTGTTTAGTGAGGTACATACCAAATGGGGCATTGTACTCAATGATTGGCCTAATGAGGGAAGAGTTGAGGGAGACAATGACCTCTTTCTTCCTGGATGCAAAACCCTTAGCAATGAGATGTGCCACATAGAAGGACTTTCTGACCGCAGTGGCAATGTGGTGGTCAGAAGAGAGGTTGCTATCAACCTGTGTTCCCAGATGTCTTATAACACCTTCCATGTTCAGTGGACTACCATCGATGTGAATTCATGGGAACCAGGTTTTTCACAAAGAGTATGATGACACATATTTTGGCATTGAGCTTAAGGCCATGGTTCTGACACCAGTCGTTGGCCTCAGTGAGGCCTTTCTGTAGGATGCCAACATCACTTGGGGAGTTAATAATAGCTCCCAACTTGCAATTGTCTGTGAACTTTGTCAGCCAGAGTCCCTTAGTGATGGCCTGGACTTCAGAGAAGTAGATACCAAACAGGAGAGGACCCAGGACCGAACCTTGTGGGACTCCACTCGTGACTGACCAGCAGTCTGACTTGGAGTTAGCTAATTTCACACTATAGGTTCTACCTGTGGGCCAGTTTGCAACCCACCTAGTGATATAGGGGTTAATGCCTAGCTTAGTGAGTTTTTCTATGATTCCTTAGGGGGGAATGGTATCAAAGGCCTTGACCAGATCAAGGTAGGCTGCATGAACCACCTTGCCTTCATCCATAGCTCTGATGACTGACTCAAAGAAGTTGACCAAGTTGAGCAGGCATGATCTACCCTTCACAAAACCAAACTGTGTGGGATCCAGAGTTTGGAGATTCCATATATCCTTGTTTATTAGGTCCATGATGATGTGTTCCATAGCTTTGCATATCAGACTTGTCAGGCTAATGGGGAGATAGTTTCCAAGGTCTGTAGTCGGTCCTCCTTTGTGGAGAGGGAAGACTGTAGCAGTGCACCATTTGGTAGGGACAAAGCCTGAGGTAAGGCTGTGACTGAACAGGCCACACAGGTGTGGTGCCAGTTCACTCTGTAGTTCATGTAGAACATAGCCAGGGATATTGTCAGTTTCCTCAGAAGCTGTATTCTTGGCCTTGGACAGTGCTGATTTAACCTGTGCAGCAGTAATACTGGGTGCCTGGCAATATACTGGTATTGTGACTGGTCCCTTAAGGGGGAAGAGAGGGATAAGTTGGCACTGAATCTGTCAGCCAGTATATTGGCAATATCTGTTGGCTCGGTATAGGAGGTACCATTGGGCAGTAGCTCAGAGCAAATTTGGGTACTCCCATGGGATTCTTTACATAACTATAGAAGGCCTTGTAGTTGTCTTTACTATCTGATGCAATTCTGTTTTCATAGCTAGCTTTAGAGGATTTGATGAGCGATCTCAAATTTTGTTGAGGCTGATAAGGGAGTTTTTCCATTCTTGGGACTTCAACTTATTCCCCATCAGTTTTCTCCTTCTGTTGTAGAGTTTGTTTATGGCAGGGGACACCAGATTGGCTTCCTTTTTTTGGAGGAGAGCGTCTTGGTTCTATTGGGTTTGGCAAGATCCATGCATTTGTGTACGTGATCGTACAGTGCATTGGTGTATGATTTGGCATTCATGCAATTGATCTCCATTTGCATGGGTGCAATGAAGTTAGCCACCTCTGTTTTTAGGAGCCCAAAGTTAGCTTTGGAGAAGTTTTTCATGGTGGTTACCTTTGCAGGGCAGTGGGGGTGGGAGGAATGTAGATTTCCAAGGTGATTAGTTTGTGGTCGGATCTAACCAAGGAGGAGTTGACTACTGGTATAAAGCAATGGTCGCCCATGTTAGTAATGACCAGGTCAAGGATGTTGCTACCTGTAGTGGGGGTAAGAACAAGCTGGTCAGGGCACTAGAATTAATGAATTCCAGGAAATGTTGACAAGTGTATCGGTGCATGAGTAGGTTGGAGAATCCAGTGGCGGAACACTTCATCCAGTCCCATAGGGGCTCTGATGAATCTTTTTTCTTCAGTGTGTTGGCCAAACCTAGATTACAGAGAGGGGATGTTTTGACTGATAGTTTAGTACAGTTGGAGACTAAATGTATTATCAATTTCAGAACACTGTACCCCAGTGGATTAAATAGGGAGTTAGATTTAAATATTTGGAACTTACAGGTATAAGATCGCGTCTCAATTACCTTGACCTGCTTTTTGTAGAATTATTCATAGATTCTAATGTCTTGAATTTTCATAAATAGTTGCCTGTTTTTATATTGCTGTTTTAATGCAACTGCTTAATTAAAAATTCATAAATTATACTGGAAAAATTCACAATATGCATTTGTTATAATACAATTTTTCATTAAATGTTATAGCTAGTAGTGTAGGATCATGAATCAGTAATGAACACATTTGTAATTCATAGTCATTTAAAAGTAGGGTTGAAACAAAAAAAATTATGCATTTAGAGGATTTTATGCTTGTGTACTCAACTTTATAAGATGAAATTTGATTGGTGTCCATGTTATCTGCTTTATATGAACTTAGTGATTGTTTAAAAAGTGTTTATGTTTAAGATAATATAAATTGTTATTCATATATTCAGTTTTAAGCAACGGGTACTTTAAAATGTAATGGTAAAATCCTTTTTAATTGATTTGTGAAGCCTATTGGTGGAATGAATTTAGTAATGTATGATGTAACAATATAAAGTGGCTATTTGATGTAAGAAATTTATTCCTTGAAGGTGTAAGCTGAGGTACCAGATGTATCAGTAAAGAAGAAATTTGCATCTTTTTCCTGGTGTGGTGCTTGTGTTTGATGATATTGGTGCGAACTGTGTTTGTTTTTTCATACATGAGTAGTTTTCCCAGTTAATGGAGAGGTAGTTGAAGTCGCCCAGTATGACAGTGTTTGGTTGGACCTTAATATCCTCCAGGGTGCTTAGCAACATGGAGTGTGAGTCTTGGCTTTGACCTGAATCGCTGTCTTACTCAATGTTAGCTGCACCTGAAGTATCTCTGATGTGTTATGATGCGCTACCAGTCTGGAGGTGTGCGCATCCTTTATGAATATGGAAACACCACCACCTTTGGAGCTTTGGTCCATGTTCTGGGGCTGAAAGGTGTGGAATGAGTTATAATCTGGTAGTGCAGGGTTGCTTTCTGCTGCCTTGAACCAGGTCTCTGTTATGGCACAAATGTCGATGTTCTCCATTTTAAGGAGTGCTTTTTGAGATTTAGACTTCTAGCATTGAGCAGCATGTCGCTCAAATTGCATTTGTTTGCAGTTGTTATGGTAGTAATTTGGTCTTTGGAACATCACCTAAAAAAAGCACTATAGGGGTGGCAAGAGCCTTGCTCAGTATCCTGAAGCCCAGGGGTGACAGATGCAGGTCATCTCTGGCAAAGATTCGAGGTCTGTCAATCATGTCATCACAGGCAGACAGATACTGGATCCCCTTAGAATGACACCAGAAACTTAGCCAATTATTGAAATCAATCATTTTCTTCTTGTACTGTGGTGTCATTCTGGGTGATGGTAGGATGCTGCTCAGGGCAGATTCCTTTTAGAACCTCGAACGCTTGAAATTTCGAACGTCATATGGTCTATACCATATGATCGACATTTCAAGTGTTCGAAGATTAAGCATAATGGCACCATTCAGTGCAGAATGGGAGAATTTCCCTTTTCTGCAGTCAAGTGCGATCTCGGAGTTGGTATATTTAAGTAGGGGGGTGTGGGGGGTTTGTCCCCCTTGCCAGCACCGTTAAGGTACGTTTTTATTTGTTTTTTGTTTTTTATTATATATTTGAACTTACGAACTTCGATCATATGTTGTCGAACATATGGGATTTGAAGTTTTGAAAGTTCAGTTATATAATATAGACCCCTCAGGGCTAGGGTAATACCTGCCTGGGCTGCATAATCTGAGAGCTCCTCCATGTCTCTTTTCATTTACTCCAGGGAGGTACATCTCAAGTCATTTGCACCCACATGTACAATGACAGAGTCGTATCTGTACCTGTGGTTGAGAAACCTGAGTGTGTGCATTATGTGGCAGATCCTAGTGCCCGACAGGCAGCTGACTGTTATTTTTTATTATTCAACTTAGTGAGTAGGACATCAGTGTGCCTCACTATCGAGTCACCTATGAGTAGTGTGTTGGGCATGCTGTTTTGCCTTAGGGGCTTTGGTTGAGTGGCACACTGTTTAGGAGAGTTATGTGTCTCATGATTAGTATTTTGTTGTGGTGGTTGAGTGCATTTCTGCCTTGGAGGTCTCTGCTGTTTGGGTAGATTTTTATTGAGAGCCTCCATAAAGGTGAATGTGTGGTTTGTGTTTTTATGTAAAAGCAGTGCTGGTGTGTGTTCTTGAGGGCTATGTGTTCCATGTGGTGTGGTGCAACTGTTGACCTTCTCCTCTTGACCAGCTATTCTGGTCTTGGCTGGAAAGTGTGTGGCTGCCAGTTTGTATATATAAATACATCTCTTGCAAGTCTGAGTTAGGAGGTAAGAAGAGAGGGTTGTCGGTGTACGTGAGGCAGTTGCTACATTGGCTCTGGATGCCCAAGTTCAGCAGGTTAGTAGGAGAAAGTACAGGGAACTGACCATTAGACATGCCTGGAGGGGTAGGCATTATTAATAAGTACTGGAGCTGTGCCCTTGTAGAATGTTTAGTGCTGGTGGGACTTTTGTGTGCTACAATAATTGCTACAAGAAGTCTGGTTAATAAGGTAGTAAAAGTGCAGGAGAGGAGAGAACTAGTAGATCTAAGGGAAAATTTGAAGGGCAGACTTTGACACTGTTCAGAAGCTTACAAACAGTCCTGGATACAGCAAATCTGTATCTGGACTAGACTAGTTACAGGAAATGTGGGAAAAAAGCACAAAAGTAGGCTTTTAAACCAGAAAGTTGAAAGAGGTGGAAAAACTGCCCAAACGGCCAATAAACTACAATTTCTGGACCAGAAACTACTCCTCTTGTGGTAGATGGGCTACCTAGTGCTTACCACTCTCACTGATAAGTTAGAAGGCTTCCCTCCAACACAGAAAGGCTTGGTGGGCTCAGAAGCTTACATACAGTCCTGGATACACCAAACCTGTATCTGGACTAGACTAGTTACAGGAAAGTGGGGAAAAGTGCAAACACGGGCTTTTAAACCATAAAGTTTAAAGGGATGGAAAAATTGCCCAAACAGCCACATTTCTTGTGCTAGGAGTTTGAGAGGTATGGCTATAACAGCAAAATATCGCAAATCATCAAACTAAGCATGCAGCACCCCAAAACACTAAAACACTACTCATTCTTCCAATGCTACAAAACATAATACCAGTGTTAACACAATTCAATGTAGTATAAATGGTTAAAAAAAGCAAAACTAAATTAGGTTACCAAATGAAACATGGGAATGTATTTAGGGCTTCTTTTCACAGTGTGACAGATCCAAGTTTAGTACAGCACCATTTTTTCCTAAATCACTTTTATTGTTATTTTTTTCAAATTTCAGTTTTCATTTTAATTCATATTAATTTGCTTTGCCATGCACACTATTCTGCAATAAACATCAGATATCACGCCAAAAATTTCATACTTACAAACAGCAAAATTCACTACAACTAATAATGTTTATAATTCTTTTCTGTTCTATTCTTTTCACCTTTCTTGCCACTTGAAACTGCCTGTATCTGCTCCTTTTAAGTTTCCAGTCAAGTAAATAAGTTACTTTTTTCCTTATTGTTTCTGCCTTACTTTTCAGGCTATCATACTTAATTGCTCCATCCTACTTAGCTCACTCATTTCTTTATTCACCTACCATCTGCCAACTGTTTATTTCAGTTTCCACATCTTCCTGTCTGAACCCTACAAAACTTTCCTAATCCATAACCTAAACTGTCTTCTTCCACATAACTCTCCTCCAGGATTTTTCCAACACTTCATCAATACTCTTTGTAATACCTGCAACTATTAGTAAAATCTCTATTCTTTCTGTTTCACCCAGCTTAACTCTCTTCCTTTCAACACCTTAGTGGGGGAGCCCCATGAGAGCTCTGCCTTTTTTTGATGTATCCATAACTGTGTCTATGTTCAGTAATCGAATGGAAAAGCATTGAACAGTGTGCTCTGTTTGGACAAATTCTGTTCTATGTGTCAGTTCCACCACATATCTAGCTGATACATTTCATTCTGTTCATATCTCCAACATTTATCATCTGGCCACCACACCTCTTTCATCAATGTTTTATACCACTTGTGAAGAAGTTTCTAGTACTTATCTCTTCCTGGTCCCACATCCTCCCCTCTCCTTGCTAATATCTCTTCTGCTATTTTCCCATAGCCATTTCCCTTTCATTCTCTCCCAGCATCCTACATATATATCTGTTTAAGCTTTCATAATCTTGATCCATCCATTCTGTGTTCTTTATCCTTTTCCTGCTAACAAACTTCTTAATTTCTCCTCTACTAAACCACTTCCTAAGAGAACAAACCAACTATATGTAAAATACCAGTTTCCCTTCCCTATAGCAAACTTTTTCTTCACTTCCTCAGACTCCATAAAAATTCCTGCCAGCTCCCCCCGACTCTTCTCCCACCTTCATAATATCTATTTCATCTCTGATTCCCTTTCTCCTTCATTCCAAAAACTTTCTATGCACAGACCCATGTTTCCTTGCATACCAAGCTACCTATTAGACATTTTTTTTTCATTTATTTCAATTGCTGTCACCCCCATTGCCCTCTTTTTCTGTACCTAATAGTATCTATTTCTATCCATACATAAACTCCCAAACATCAACATTCCTCATATCCCTCTGCATTCACTTTTACTAGTCATCTTCCAGCCTCCTCACTTTTTGTGTCAGATTTATTGTTGACAGATGTCTTATACAATCTGGCATCTCCACTTTCCTTTTCTTCTTAACCAGCTACAATCTACCCTTTACAGTCCACCCATTTCTCCCACTCCATAGAAATTTATCACACAGAACTGGAGTCATCTTTCAAAATCCCATCTTGAAGCCTTATGTCTAATTACATGCCCAAATCAATTGCAGATGGGCAAACCATTAACCTTAGTACTTCTCTCCCCTCTGGTAAAATTTTCCAATTTCAAAATACCTAGTAGTTTGCCAAGCTGGTGCTTTAATTTCACCTGTTTCCTTTTCATCATCTCTCCTATCCCTCTTTCACGTCTAGAAATGCATGGTCCTCATTTGAACAAGTCTACCTATCATTTGCCATTCCCCTTATCTATTTTTATCACTACTGGCTTCTTAGGGTTATGTTGCAGACCTGAGATCCCCCTACCTTTCCTCATATGCCTAAGATATCCTTACCACCAGTGGAAGTTGATGACATACATCCTGTAACAGTAGCATGCAATCATCTGCAAAGCAATGAATGCCGCTTCCCTTGTGCCTTCCCACCTGTAAAGCCATTTATATTTTATATGTATCTACTTTCTATTTAAGTATTACAGTGCATTTAAAAAGCAAATTTGATAACAAAGGACAACCGTGTCTCACACTTTTTTCAGATCTGTGACTTCCTCATCTACCCTCATTTATTTATAACTTAATTCACAGACTTTATAGATACCCTTCATAACCACATACCATATTCCTTCACTCCCCTACCTCCTATATCAAGACCTTAACATAATTCTATTTTCTTTTTCTTTTTTTTTTTTTTTGAAGTTTCCTTGCTATTTCATTCTTTCTGGCTTAACCAGCATTCATTGTCAGATCTATCAGCCTAACAACCCCTACTACAGTCACTAGATTAACCCTGTTCTAAGGCAGTGACTGACACAGAACCAAGGGACATCCTGGAGGGTCATGCTGTTGACTCATTCTATTGGGAATTCTTTTTCATTTATGACCTACCTCTTGCTCTCCCACTTCCAAGGGCTACTCATCTCTATGGTCTATGTTTCTTTGTAGGGAACACCAAGATAAATGTCTTCCTGGGATGGGCATAACCATTGTTCCTTACCAGCATCTTAGATGACTGAGCTACAAATCAAACCCAGATCACCTAGGCCATAGTTTGGACTTTATCCCTCAATGCCACAGCACTGACCACAAGCATATTTATATTTTCATGTCACAAGTCAGTTGATGACCTGGGCCATGCCCAGAATGGAACCCCCTCAACACAAAGCCCACACCCCAGCTGCTTAGATTGATTTAAGTCTGGCAAGTAGAGTAGAAAGAATTGTTGCTATTAGCTTTCAATAAACTGGAGCTTATATGATGTTTAATTCCATCAGCCTTTATTTACCACTGATTTCACTTTGAGCAAGTCACTTAACCAGATCCTGCTATGGGGCAATTGGGAAACTGGTCCAGACTTCTCAGTAGTCTGCTTGACTGCATGGCTAGTAACAATCTATGAACCTCATTACCATAGTTATCATCAAAGACTTCGTAAATAAATCCTGGTGCAGCTCTCTTGCTTTATTAGCAATTGCCAGTCATGTACCCTAATGCACTACACAAGTCAACCACTGCGTTCACCCCACCATAGTTATGGCTTTGCTCAAAAGCTGTTAAAATTTGTCCTATGCATTAGAAAAATCACAGAAATTCATTGCCTACAGTATATATACATATATATATATATATATATATATATATATATATATCAAATGTATTTAAGTTTAGTCAGATTGTGTTAAGATGAGTTTTCTTCATTCTCATTCTAAAAACTAAATAGCTCTGTAAGCTTATGCTTACAGTATAGGTGTTGAAAAACAGTTCTCATATTCTAAACTTTAAACATTAAAAGTAATAATAAATCTCCAGCAAATCTGATAAGGATTTTCATCCTGTTGTATCACAATTGTACAGCTGCCCAGAGGTCTTTTGGAAGAATTCCAAGAAGGATGTAATAGGTTGAAAAGGCTGTAATATCTGTAGCCTGTTACATTAATGTTTGTATGGTTCATTGAAGAACAACAAAATGCAGTAGTACAATGGTAATGGTTAATGAAGCATAGTTTAACTGTACAACTCTGTGTTAAGGGGCAATGAATGTTAAGTATGGCAATCTCTGCTTGGATGCAGCATAAACATCCACAAAGTGCATTTTTAAGAGTCTGAGTGTGATATACATGACAGTACAATTCTAACAGCAGTCAGGAAAAAAAAGGATACTTTACAATCTGCACATAGTTGAGGAGTTGGGGAAGCAATATAAGTGGTATAGTTCCTAGTACTTTGCTTCTTGCTTTCATTAAATCAGTATACTATGATGTTATACATACTTTTTCATTTAAATGTGTTATTTGCTGTAATGGTAAGTCTCTGAAAACATCTAAATAATTCTATATATGGATATAAAGAACATACCTCATTAAAACAACAATATTTAACACAGAATTTTCTTGAAAATATATAGCTTGACCTTCATTTTCAGTTTTCAGACTTTATTTATACCAACATAATTTCCAGAAATATTTTCTACAAAGACTTATTTCTCATATCCATTGGCTGAAGAGCGTGTGCTTACAATGAATGAATTACATAAACTCACTGCTGACAAAAAGATGGCATCCTTGGAATTAAAGTATGTGCCATATCAGAACATCTTTGACAGAAATCTAAATCAGTGCCAGTACAAAAATATTGCTTAATTTATACTAATTCTCTTTTATATTTATGATTTTTTTATTTGCTTTTGAAGGACATTTGAAATTGATAACAGTATAAATTTAGTAATATATTCTCAATGCACTTTCTGCCTTTCCTGTGGTTTTAAACATATCACTTGACAGTAGTGCAAAATGCAAGGGGCATTCTCTGGAACCCTAAGATTCCTTCTCAGTGCTGGCTGAGAAGACACCATGTCTCATTCCCTGGATATTAACGGAATCATTTGCTGCAAGTTCAATCAATGCAGGGCAGCAAACCTCTGCATACTGTGCATTTAAGAGCCTAGGCACATCTGGCAGGAGCCGCTCAAGGTTGCTGCCAAAGGCATTCCACCTTTTCTTTTTGATAGGTTCAACAATATCAGACAGTGATATCTCCATGGAACTCAAGTCTGAGGATGGGACTACAAGTGACTTTGCTTAAATTCTGTGGGTTCTAGTCTGGCAGTGCTTATGATTGGGGTATCTTCAAATAATATGGTTGTACTCTTGTAGAGACTTGTTTGGCTATATGGTCTAACCACATAACTGAAGTGCCATACTGAACTCATTTGATATTAATTACCATCTGCAAATTACCTACAATGGACTGGTTTGAGTCTGTAGGACTGCAACCTTGACCTCTTTTGGTGTAACACACACACACACACACACGCGCACACACACACACACACACACACACACACACACACACACACACACACACACACACACACACACACACACACACTCTCATTAAACTTCATGAGCCATTGCAGAAGGCCTACAGGAACACTTAAATATATGAGGTGGAATTGTACTGTGATTGTCATACCCAATCCCTCCGCTGTATTTGGCACATATTACCTTCAAAGAGATGTAAGCTTATGCCTCTTCAAACTTCCTCAACTCATGTTCCTGATTATTAAATTTTTTTCTTCAACTTAGATGGCAAAAAAAGCATTGTGGTGGTCTTTATATGGTACCCCTTCACAACAACCATATAGAAAAGGCATGAAGCTATCAACTGTTCATTCCCTCATTTTCTTATTTCTGCAGTTAGTCGCAAGTCACATCTGAGTTACATGCATGAGTGATATAAGCTTCTCAAAGTCCAGCTTTTTAAATGTTATTAAAAATACCATGACACAATATTAGTTTTCTTCTTTACAGAAGATTATATTACGCAAAGTAAAACAATCTGAATGACTCACAATATAATTTGTGTAATAAAATAGAAATGGGCAAATCCAGATGAAATAGGATGTGGCTTTAGCATACATAAAAGCAGTAATGTTTAATTAACTCTTACAGAATCTCACCCAGCAATTGTATCCAACTAACCTTCAATTACCTATAACAGGTGCATTAAATGTCGCCACAGCTATTCCACAGCGGTATGACTGCTTCCCCCTGTACTTATATCCTAAATATTCAAATTGTTAAGTATTTGCAGAATACAATGCTATGATATCCTGCCATAAGAAGACTAGGCATTATTATAGCATGTTCTTGAATAACAAGCACCATTGGATGCAGGAATGTTGTATGCTCAGTATCATCTTACCTTTCATCACTGTAAATGACACAGTAGTAAATGAAATGTTAAACCTGGGCTATTTTGTTTTCCATTTTACCTACCATGATCCATCATTGATTATTTGTGGCCCTGCAGTGTTAGGATTGAAGGCACCCTGCCTCAGGAATTCTGTACTGCATGAGGAGCATATACAGTGACTTGAATGTGGACAACATGTTGTGCTCCAATAGAATTTTGTCCTCTATAACCACAGGAATAGCCACAGATAGGCATCGCTCATATTAGGGCCACAGGAATATGACAGCATTGAATTGCAGGATCCTGACTGGCTTACCCAGTACTGTCTACATGCTGAAGTTGAAAAAGCATCAGGCACAACCATGGAAGTATTCATACTTAGGGGCAGTGACAGTCATAGACAATGTGGACAGTGGAGCTGTCCCCAGAATAGTATCCTGTCATGTCTTCATGAAATTTGCATCTCTCTCCCAGCATGGAAACAATAGCCAGTGGCCCACATTCTCATGGTTGCAGAAATGGCTGCCAACAGGGTCATAAGTACCTGCAACAGGCATGACTTTAGCCCATATCCTTTAGTGATGATCAAACCCTACCCTAGACGTCATGTCTGTGAAGTAAATACCTTAACCATTATACCAACCCTGCAAATCAAACTATAATAATTGTGCTATTAAGTTACTGATGTAAGACACTGGGTCTAACATCAGTAACTTGACTCCTGAAGAAGGGCTCGCACCAGCTTGAAGGCTTGAATAATTACAAAACCTGTGTCAGTCCAATGAAAGGTGTTATATGATGTCTATATTCTAGAGTCTTTGTGTTTTCTGTTAGTAGATGAAAACAGCATTTCTTAATATATATTCCTTGTTACACATGTTTTTTTCATGCAGGGTTAAGCAGGCATTTCACACCCACATCGTGCCATTTTAAGCAGGAATTCACACCCATATTGTGCCATTATGCATTATCCTTTCTATAATGTAGAAGTAACAGCAAAAAAAGAAACAGAAATGAGATGAAACTGAACTGCAATTTATTAGTAACACAGATTTAGCGCTTTTGTTCTGGTTCTTGGACTTCATCAGAATGAAACACAAGGAATACAAAAGCACTTAAATACTCTGATAAAACCTACTTAATTAATCACAACACATACTAAAACCTACCAGAGGCATTTACATAAAGAACCTGATCTATCTTCCTTAACCACATACACCATCCATAAAACTTTAATAACAAATATCCAAAAATAAAATGACATTTAAAAATAGAAAAATGTATAAATAAAAACTATAAAATAAATCTATCACAACAAAAGTGTGCAGGTAATCAAACAAGCATTAAAATTGTCAAACCACAGGGAAATAACAGCACAACTAAGAAAAGTCTGCCAACCATGTCCACAAAAAATAGCTTAAATATAAAAGGATGCTTTAAGGTGGAACAAACTACTGACAGAAGCCATGTCACTGAGCCCCCAGGAGTTGGCAGAATAAGTTTTAATTTGCCATCTGAGCTCCTTAAGTTCCAGTATATCACCCATGGAGCCACCCCTCAAGTCTGTAGGGATGTTGTCAAAATAACATAAAATTTCACCTTGCATATAAGCAATCTCTGACCCTGCTTTGCTGGAAATGCTGCGTATCCAAAAGTCAAATGGTATATAGGTTAAAGACCTTAACCTGGTATGTGACATTAATAGAACCTGCTGGAGGGAATGATTTGTTTCCCAGAGGTTACCACACGTTTGGAACAGACTCCCACTTAATGTCTAACAGACCACCTCACTGGCCCTCTTCAGACACATTCTGGACGATTTGACGGGTAACTGCAAATTCACCCTGGGGATTCCACCTGTGTCCTTCTTGGACAGGGGCAATAGGTGCTGATCATGGAAAAGATGGTAGAACTTGTAAGGGCTCTAGGGACATTAGCCTAGTAATTCCTATGAAAGTGCTAAATCTGTGTTTCTAATAAATTGCAGTTTGGTTTCAGCTAATTCTCATTTTTTTTTTATTATTATTTGGCTCCCTAGTTTATGTTACAACTTAGAGGTAGGTGCAGCTTTTGCTCAGGTGGGGAATGCAATGCAGGTGCAGAATATATCTATACACAGTTGACATTTTAGAGAAAGTATTTGTTTATTTTATTTGTCTTTGTTTATCTGGAAGTCAGAGGTGGCCTGTGCTATTGGACTGCCAGACTGCAGCCCCCCAAGCTGTAAAGAAAAGTAAAGAAATAAAAAAATTAAAATTTGCAGATTAAAAAAAATTTAAAAAACGGACTTTCGCGCATGCACACTAGTCCGGACTGCTGCTGAGACAGTCTGGAGCATGCACAGACTGTCTCAGCAGCAGAAACATTTAACAGCAGATATCCCAGAAGTCTATGCAGTTTTAACTGCATAGACTGTTGCTGGAAACAGATCGGACCCAGACTGCAACGTCGGCAGACAGAGTCTCGGATCTCGCGTGGTGGATGTACTCCATGAGTCTCGTCGTGGGATCTCGCGTGGTGGATGTAATGCACGGGTAGTTATGGAGTTGGAGTGTGTCGCTATGGATTCTGAAAGGATTTGGCGTTAGTGTTACTATGGATTTAATGGCCCAAGGGATCTACATGTACTGATGTCGCTCCAGGAAATGAAGTGTGTGTGTGTGTGTGTGTGTGTGTGTGTCTGTGTCTGTGTGTCTGTGTGTCAAAATGCTGGTGGCTAGAACAAACTCATGGTGGTGTGGTAGGGAATACCTCAGGCTTGAACCCTGTACCTTGTATGCAGGTGTTAAGGACCTGAATTCCCTACCCACCACCATTTGTAAAAAAAATTGCAGATTTTTGCCTCATATTTGATCTGATCTGTTCCTCATAATATCTGTGGCTTCTAAATGTTGTAATGCTTGATATTTGATGGCGCAGTGGTAGCATTGTTGCCTCACAGCTTCAGGTTTGATTCTTGGCTGGGGTGCCTTCTGTGTGGGGTCTGCATCTTCTCCTTGTGTTTGTGTGGGCTTGCTTTTGTGTCCTCCCATGTTACAAAGACATGTCTGCATTATGTATTCCTGAGCCTCTGCTGAAAATTGTTTTTTTGTTCCAAGTCAGACTGTTCTGATTAACAAATGTTAAATAAAATTGACAGGCATTTGAATTTCAGACTTCAGGTTTCTGAATGTTTAATTCCTTACATATTTGATGGTGCAGTGGTAGCATTGTTGCCTCACAGCTATAGGTTTTCTGGTTTGATTCTTGGCTGGGGTGCCTTCTGTGTGTAGTCTGCATCTCATCCCTGTGTTTGTGTGGATTTGCTCTGGTGTCCTGCCATTTTACAAAGACATGTGTCTGCAGTATTTCTCCCTGGGCCTCTGCTGAAAATTGTTTTTGTTCCATCAGAAGTAAAATTGACAGGCATTTGAATTTCAGACTTCATATTCTTCAGAAAATACATAGTAACACAACCTTTTATTCTAGCAATTTTCTAAGTTTATAAGATGAATATTTGAAATTTGTCCTTATTTTTGGGACTGTATTACCCCATTATTGGCTTTGTCCAGTTTTTTTGTGCTAAGATTGACAGCTATGGCAATAATTGAATTCACTGAATATGTTTGCGGGCTGTATTCCCTCATTACTGAGTTTGTCCAGGTGTTTTGTGCTAAGAGGTTGACAGCTATGGTGAGAACTGAATTCATTAAATGATAGCCATTTAAGTTTCAGTCTCCCGCTCTTTCACAAAGCAGCTGATTTGGCGTAGTGGTATGTTGCTTTGACTGTTTTGCACAGGGACCTTGGCAGTAAAATGTATGGTGGTAACACAGCATTTTTCTTTCACAAAGCAGGTGATTTGGCATAGTGGTATGTTGCTCTGACTGTTTTGCACAGGGGCATTGGTAGTAAAATGTATGGTGGTAACACAGCATTTTTCTTTCACAAAGCAGCTGATTTGGCATAGTGGTATGTTGCTCTGACTCTTTTGCACAGGGACCTTGGCAGTAAAATTTATGGTGGTAACACAGCATTTAATTCTAGCAACTTTCCAAGATTATACAAGCAATGTTTAATGTGTCCCTGGTTTTTGGACTTTTGCCCCCCCCCCCCAAATAAATTTGGCTTTTTCCAGATTTCTGCAAAGTTGAGATGCAGTTGAGTATTGAGTAGATTTTACAAGGAGCTGAGAGCTGCAGGGGAAGAGAAGTCTAGTGCTGCTTATGCTAAGTCAGCTTGCATTGTTAATAGCACAACAGGTTGTGTACTTGCTTTTGATGCAGAAGGTTGTTGGTTCTACTCTCACAAGGGGTGAATGCTGCTGTACTGAAAAAGTTAAGATACTAACTATGAGCCTGTTATCAGTTTGCCATCCATTTCCTATTGCAATATTACTAGCTTATCATTTTTAATGTAATATAGGCAATTTATTCCTCAGGGATACTTTATTTTTCGATGAAACCATGAAATATAAAGGTGTTTGCTAGCAGCAACCTCTTCATTAGTTACAGATTTATTTAATGTGGAATTATTTAGATCACTTTTTTACTTCTTCAGAGATTGTGCATATTTACTGATAATGGTGGACTGTAGAATTGTGCATATTTACTGATAATGGTGGACTGTAGAAGTTTGAGTAGACTTTTATGATGGAAATGTTCTGAACTGGGCAGTTTTGTCACTATGGGTGCATGCATTTTGTTTCATTGTTTACTGGAAAGATGTTCTGAATTGGGAAGTTTTGTCATTATTGGTGCATGCATTTTGTTTCATAGTTTACTGGAAAAATGTTCAAAACAATAGAAAGGTGTATCAAAGAGCACATGTATGTTTCATATGCAAGGGGCTTATGATTTGAAAACAGCCCAGAATTAATCTTTATCTGCCACTGGTAAAATGTATTTTCTTTGAATGTGGGTTTCAATGCTGTTTCAATGAATGTGAGTTTCAAGGGCAGAGACGTTTTAATGCTAAGTTTGTTTAGCAGATGTCTTAGTGTTTGTACTGTAAAATGCAAAATAAAACTTTCAAATGAAGTCCAAATCATCATAGAAGTAAATCAGTATGCACATTAGTGTTTATGGTAAATGGAGTGAAATAGCCAAGTAATGGATCATTGGAATGGCTGCAGGGGGAGGCTCCATTCGACCATGATTTTGTGAGGGGGAAGGGCGGCAAACTTAAAGACAGCCCCAGCTGAACTATACCTCCCAACTGTCCAGATTTTCAAAGAATGAATAGATTTTTGCTTCTTATTTTTGGTTTATTCCTCATAAAATTTATGGTTTTCTGGCAAATCATTTAGGAATTAAGTCACTAAATAATGACACACTGAGTTTCAGACTTCATAAACCAGAAAAATGCATGCTAAAGTAAGACCTGTTGTTCTATCAACTGTCTCAGTTTATACAAGAGCAATTTTTAGTACTGTTTATATGTCCCCCCAATATATTTGGCCTTGTCCATATTTATTGCATTAACAGGTTGAGAGGTACATGCAAATAAATTGCTTTATAGAATTAGGCATAGCCAAACCTCTCAACTGTCCCTGATTTTGGCTCAAAATGTTGCTCTTCCCCCTAATAATCCCTCCGCAAAATAGCAATTTTGGAAGAAAACATGGAGGGTTTACAATTAAGAAATAACTGTAATAATCAGAGTTATAGATTACTTTTATTTCACAAATGCATGTAGATTCTTTTATTTTGTCAGCTGCTCAAGTTATCAGTACTAATATTAAAGTGTCCCTTCTTTGACAGGATCCCAGCTGTATTGCGTGGCTATTTTATATTTTTACTTCACATTTTTGGTCCATTTTTCATAAAATTGTGGTTTTTTTTGGCAAATTAGTGGCAAATCATTAAAGACTGAAGTTAGAAAATAATGACAGACATTTGAGTTTCAGATTTCATACCATTCAGAAAATTCATACTAATGCAAGACCTATTCTATTATCTTTCTAAGTTTATAAGAGAAATATTTAAAAATTGTCGTTATTATTGGGCCTCTGTCCCACTTCATTGTATGGCTTTGTCCAGATTTCTTGCTCTGAGGTTTAGAGGTATGACAAATGTGTCAGGGCCATCACAGTCAGCCAGAGACATTTCAAATTGTGACATACTTGTTGCACCCCACTCCCCCATGTAGTGACTCTGGATGTGTCAAAGCAAGGCAAGGAGTAGTTATGCAGTGTAAATGTGCAGAGTATCCCCCACATCCAAGGTAGACACAAGTACTAGAGTGGCTTTTCATCTGTCCTTGATTTTTGCAGAATGGTTTGGTTTCTGTCATATTTTTTGTACTGTTGATTTATGCTTGTTACTCAAAGTGCCTGTTGCTCTGTGTTTAAGTAGCAATACTTTAATGACCATCAGGTAAGCTTGGCTGAGATCGTAAGATGCAAGTAAGCTTTAATAAGCATACTGTTAAAGAATTGCCAACATTGAAAGCCTTTCTGTTGTTGCCATGTAGAGAATACTTAACTAGATAATGTATAAGCCTTGGGTATTGAAATGCATATGACAGTATTTGTAATAAAGGACAGGATTACATTATTTTAAGAAGCTCATTACACTTGGAGACTTCCTGTCATCTCTGCAGGCTTTACCCTTAAACTAAACAGAATGCCAATCGTATGGTACATAATCTGTACAGTAATCCTTTTAAGCAATGTATCTTGAGCTTATTTCTTGTTTGCTTTTCATTTTTTACTTTGATCATGTTTTTCCCACGAAACAAGTAGATAGTGGTCAGGCAGCAGGTCTTTTTTTGGATAAGAAACATTTTTACAAGTGGGGGCATCAGAGATTTCTACTTTCAGCATGTTACTTGGGACTTTAATAAAGCTGAATATAAATTATAATTAGAACTGCAGTGCAAGAAGTGGTTTGAGTTAAGTGCTGCTTGTTTTTCTTATACTTGATTTTGACTGGCATTCCATTAATGTATTTAAAAAGTAATTTATTTATTCATGCCTCACAACCTTTCTGTTTCCATCTAGATATTAAGTAAGCTTTCATGCAGCCAATGCATTGAAATATTTTTATTCTTCTACAGTTCATTTTGTCTTGATTGGACTCTCATAATGATGGTTTGGCACCCAGGGCAGTGTATTTAGTTAGTTTTTGTGGTTTTGAGCATAGCTCCTCCCCTTTCTAGTTGGCCACACCCCTTCCCTTTGACCCCACCCACTCAGCTGTCTCCTGCAGCCCCCCCTTTGATTTGAAGTCACCAGCCACCACTGCTGGATGGCCTGATCAGGCTATACAAGTCTCATTTTCAGTGGAGGCCTGTGAGAAATGCTCCATAATAATCAAAAAATTAAGTAACAATGTCAAAAATTTAAAATCATTTTATGGTGAAGCATTTACAGGAGCAGTACATAATGCAATTATCAGGAAGAAACAATATTTATGGAACAAACAAATGTTTATATGCTTACAGTATAAACAAGAACTAAAGCATATCTTTTCTCCAGAAGAGTGATTTTTTTCTTTCACTGGAATGATGCTAGCATGTAAATTCTCTGTATTAACCATGTCAGTATGGAAAGGCCATTTTCAGAATTGAGCTGCACTGATATCCAAAAGGAAGGATGAAAACCGTAAATGTATTGTGTACCTGAATATTAATGTAAACATCCTGAAAACATTTCTGTCAACTGGCAAGTAGGAGATGGAGGTGTGGCCTGTTTTACCGAGGTACTAAATGTAAATATTTATAAGCATTTCACTGTCAAAAATTGACAAACTGCATTACAGATGGCTTACATTAGATGAAAGTATTTGACTGTTATTCAAGGTAGGAAATGTAATAGATTCACATAATACAGAAAGAATAAATATAGTGCCTGTCGACCAAGCCACCACCTGCATCCCACTGTAATCCCTCTACGGTGAGAAGCAAACAATATGTTGCTTATAATATCCATTCTCCTTTTACATGTGAATTACACTTCTTCTTCTTAGGGTTCTTTTGTCTCTTCCTGCAGATCATCTCAGCACATGTCAGATCTTTCAACTCAGTCTCTCTCCAACTATGGACCATTTTATTGAATAAAATATTTTTCAACTCCGTTATATTTCATAACCCCTTCACCTCACAGCTGGAGGTATTAGCTATACCATTAGCTTTCTGACTTGAAATACAGCAGGCCATTTGATTTAGCAATGAAATCCTGGCATGGTCAGGTCACTGCCAACTACAGGAACCCAGGGATATTAGGGTCATAGCTTCAAGGATCTGCCTAACATCTATCCCAATCCATACATTACTTCTTTGGCATTTCAACATTCCATGAATTTTGAAATGTTTCACACAGCCAAACTTCTTAGACTGTAGAGGTTCTTTATCTTGGGCAACAAATGAGTGTAGAAAGTTTTTTTGCTAGACACCTTTACAAGCTCGATTCTTCTTTAATATAGGTGAAGCAAGTAACAAATACTTACTTTCAATTATAGACTGACAAAAATCTTTCCTTATTTGCCATGAATGGAAATTTTAACATGGTAGTTCCTGACCTTCATTTGCTTTACATTTTTATCCTGAGGACTACTCACTATCTATATTTTCTTTCACTAATCTTTGAGGAAGATCCTCATGGCAACAGTTTAGACTCTGCTTTATTTTGTTATCTGCATTTTTTTCACTGCCCACTCTAAGGCAACATTTTCACTTTCCTGGTCTGCCTTCGACACATTGATGCTGGCTTTGTTTCACTGCATTGTTTTAAATGATTCAACTTTATTTGACCTTGACCATACTGAGGATAATGCATACATAATCAACCTGAAAATCTTAAAACATAGCAATGGTAAATTACTTGACAGTACCCTAATATTATTTAAACTGCATACTGCAATATTGTTCTGCTGATGACCAATATAAAATACTAATCCATTCTGTAAAAGGGTAGATGAGTGACATCTGATGTGCCTATTTGTCATCTTATGATTAACCAACATCATATTAAAGATTATTTATGAGGGATAAAATACTTTTGCAAGGAATATTTATGCATGCTAGCAGTGATATAACCTATTTCTTTTTTAATTTCTCAAAGTCTTTTGGGTTTCTAATACCATGACAAGAATGGATCCCATTCCTAAGTCAAAGAACGACTAAAGTTCATGAAATTAGTATTGTTTCAATCTTTGATGTTGGCCAGAAGTACTCCTTGCAGCACCCGCAATGTGCCCAGTACTAATTCCTTATACATTTCATGTGGAGTTACATGTGCTGGTAGCATATCTCAGTACGATTGTAAATGCTTTTTTATAAGACCTTTTGCTCTTACTACTATTGGAACTGTCTGGGTATCCTTTTTCCATATTTCCCTTGTTTCTGACTGCAAATCTTGGTATTTTATGACTTTGTGTTTCTCTGTACATAAGACACTGTATTCACTGGGTGTAGCAATTTCAGCTATCAATGCTACTTTTGTCTTTTCCTGGACTACTATATCTGGTTTTCTCACATCTATTTCTTGAACTGTTGGTCATGGGTAATCCCATGTGATATAAATTTCATCATTTTCTATAATACTTTGTGGCTCCAGATAGCTTCAGCTATCTCAGTATTATAAGGTTTGCACAATCCCCAGTGCAACAGTCTTGCCACATCATTATGCCTTTTAGTATATAGTCCTTCTGCTATTAGTATATCATAAAAAAACTACATTTATTTGTTTTTCCTCTCATGTTCAATGGACTTTGTAAACCAACGTGTACGTAGTCCACTATCTTGGGCCGCCATTGTTAACCTTTTGTCTTTTGGTTTAAATTTATCTCTTCTTAACCATTCCTGTGTTTACTCCTGATCAAAATAAGGTTGTTCCAAGAGTTTTCTATACTGGCAACTATATTTAGGCATTTTCCACATTTCTTGCCTTCTCATCTGATCCGTCACCTTATATTCTTTATTTTGTTTTTCGGCACATTCAGTTGCTGCCTGATTTTTATCTACTTCTGGACTGATTTCCATTCCTGCATGACACTGATATGCTTCTGCTAAACTAAGCAGGAAAGTCATCTTAGACGTATTCTCCTCACATTTTAAACCTTTCACAAAGTTTGGGTCTTGTGAGGTCAGCAGTCCTATGATTGCAGATTTCTACATGTAATCAATTTTGAGGAGGCCCATACCTCTTTCAGAACAGTTAATATATAGTCAGTCACTCCAAAACTGTAAGTTAGGACAGGAAAAGCAAATTGGTTTATAGCTTGGACTTTGTTCCTAGATGTCAGTGTTGTTTTCTGTATTCATTTTAGTCTTCTAAAATATTCTTTATTGAGTTTTAGCCGCATTTGTTCATGTTTTATTGTTGATCCATCATTAATTCCCAAATATTTATATACTCCCTTCTGCTGAACTTTTTTTCATATTACATTCCTGTCCCAGGCTAATGTTTTCTTGGTTTTGCAGCTTTCCTGCTTTAATGCTTTTGTACATTTATCAAGACCAAGTGACATTCTTATATAATCCAAGAACGTTTTGACCACTTGAAGTTGTGCTTTTGGTTCCTTATCTGATGAACTATATAACTTTAAATATCCACAAAAAGAAGATGAAAAGTCTTTACACTTTGTTGTTTTCTGAGAGCCAAATTGTAGCCATGACCTAATCTGTCGAGTAGACAGCTTAATGGGTTAAGGGCAAGACAAAAGAGTAGTAGTGACAAATAGTCATCCTGGAATATCCCTCTTTGAATTTTTATTCCTGGAAAAATAATTTGTCCTTTACTATGGCCTAACTACAAAGTGGTTTGCCACTGTTTCATGGCTGCTGTAATGTAATCTATCAATGTAGGATGTATCTTATACATTTTTAAGAAATCTTTTATCCATGAATGTAGAATACTGTCAAGTGCTTTTTTGTAGTCCATCCATGCCATACTTAGGTTTTTTGCCTTTTTATTGTCCTCCATTATGACTTTATTTAACAACAAATTATCCTTTGTCCCATATTACTTTCTTTTATTAACCTTTTGTTCTATTGCCATGATTGAGATTTCTTCTAAATGACTATAAACTCTGTTAGCATCATGTCTAATGTATAGTTTACACATCATAGGAAGGCAAGTTATTGATCTATAGTTTTTTAGAATAGATTGCAGGTTCACTCAAGTAGGAGCATTGTTTTTCCTCTTGTTAACTGGTTGGTGTCTGTTCAGGGTGTGCATATAAATATTTCTTACTCATGGCTAAATCTTCATCTAAAGATGTTAATACTTTTAGCCAGAAGTTAGGTATTGCATCTGGGTCTATGGTTTTCATATTAGGAGCTTTCCTTAACTTTGTTTCAATCTCTCGCCGTTACTTGATCCAATTTAATATCCTGAACACTTGAACTTCTTATTCTTTCTTTTACTTCTTCTAGCCATTTAGCATCTCTATTACGTTCCACTGGATCTTCATAGATATTTCTCCAAAATTAATCAGTTTCTTCTTTTTTTTCTTGGTGGTGTTTCAATTCCTATTGCCTTGTTTCACAATTCTCTAAAAAACGTTTTTTGGGTCATCAATAAATTGCTTATTTTGCACTTTTCCTTTATATTTATGTGTATACCTTCTAAGTTTTTCTGCCTGTGAATTTTATAGTTTATTTTTTGAAATAGTACACAACAGATCTTGATCTGTTCTGATACTGCACATTGCTTTTATCACATCTATCATTCTGATTATTTTTATTGATCTATTCCCTTTCTTATACTGTTCTAACAGTGACGCTTCTTGTCTCAATTACTTTATATTTTTCTCTGTTTGATACTTCCATGATGGCATTTGATTTCTCCAGTTCCTTTCCCTTACTGTCCTTAGTGTTCTGTGCTTTTGTGGTAAGACTTTATGTTATCAATTTAGCTCCACAGTAATAAATCCTATTTACTTCTGTTATATCACATGAATGTTTATGAATAGTTCTTATTACTGTGTTCATTTGTATAATCAAACTTCTAACTTTTGGGGTTTTATTGATTTTTTGTAGTCTATTTCTTTCATTGATGTTAATATGTCTGTCCATCTGTATTAAATCAAGCAACTCTTCTCTTAGATCATTTTCTTCTAAATTGAGGACACATTCTTTGTTCTCCAATTCCTGAGGACATTATTCAGAAAGTTCCAGTGCATCTTCATGTGTCACATCCTCATCAATTTCATCCTGTGTCATCTGTTGCTCTTTCATATGAGAACTTACTGGCCTATCATTCCACAACATTGACTGTTAGAGTTGCCACAGTTTCCTGTTCCTTCCCTTGCTGTGCAACTCCAACTGAACTTTTATACTGGTTTCTTATGGAGGGCTCCAAAGTATCTCATATGGCAACTGCTCAGATGTTTCCCACTCCACTGGTTTCTCTTTAATTTGGGGATCCATTACTCTATCCTCCTTTTATCAGACTAATACTTCCTACACTAAATCCTTCACTTTGCAAGTAATCCATAAATTCAGTTTTTATTTCTTAACGTCTCCATTGCTAATTTTCTTTTCTACTTTTCCTCGTTGTTTTCTTATTTTTGTATTGCAAATTTATCCATATCCAGATGTCTTTGCCTGTATTTCTCTTCAAATATCGTTGGTACTGCTCTTTTTGTGTTTATTTGTTTTGCTTTCTGCTTTGCATAAATATTGCACAATATTAAATCTTTTTTCTTTCCCATGTCCATATTTCTTCTTCAGATGTCTCCTGCTCCTCCTGTTTCTACTTTCTTGGGGGACTCATTGCTGCATCATGCTGTGATATAACCTGTCTTAGACTTCTACACTAACCTCCAGATTCTTAAAAGCTTGCACGGAGTGCAAGATTGGTGCAAGAGCTCAAGCAGGCAATATGTCTGCCGTGTGATCCAGGAACAGCATGCAGGGGCATTTATGAGAGCTCCTGCATTAATCCTGCATGGACGAAGCCCTTGTATGCAAATCACCCCATCTGCAGGAGAAATCCATGCAAATGAGGTTATTTTGCAATCCAAGAAGCTTGCGACCGTCCATATAGGACTAGTGCAATCGGCAAAAATGTATTCGGTTAGTAACAGAGTACAGTTCTGCAAAATCCAAAACGGAGCTATGACAGCTCCAAATAAAGGCTGCATATCATGTAGTAAGCATGCCAATGGCCAAGTATAAGGCCATTGGTATTGCAAACAATACAAAAATTAAAAAAATCAACTTTTATTTTTTTTAGCCGATCTCGGCTGTTTAGGCGTAGGGCAGCAGTGAGCAAACGGGATCGGGGGGGGGGTAACAAAATAAACCAAAATTAAGCATTCTAACTAAAATCAGTATTCTGCCATGCAAGTCAATGGCAGGCAGAAGACAACCTGGCCAGTGAGTAGTGGTTGCTAAGGGGGGAGGCTCAGTGTGAGACATGTAACTATGCATTAGCAGGCAATATTATGCAAATGAGGAGAAGGATAGTGAATCCCAGTTTTCCCCAGGATGTGAGTCAGGTCCCAATAGTATAAGAATAGGAATAGCATGGTGCAAGCCTAGGAGGTAAGCGACATTCTTTGTTCTCCAATTCCTGAGGACATTATTCAGAAAGTTCCAGTGCATCTTCATGTGTCACATTCTGCACAGCTAAGCTAGAGGGTGTGTCTAAACCTGCCTAGTACTCTTTACAAAGCCTAAGCGGGTCTGCGCACCGTGCACTAGGTTGTACAGGAAGAAAAAAGAAGTTAAACCTGGAAATAGCAACAGTGTGTACATTTCAGCACTCTGTTTGCATGGTGCACACACGGGCTTAAACAGGAAGGCAATGGGAAGGGAAAACAGCAGTAGGAAGGTAATCAAAGAGAACTAGCTTAGCTGGCAGGTGAAATGTATTAGAATCAGCCAATTACACAGGCAGCAGACCAGCCCAGCCCAGAACACTACTATAAACTAAGCAAACACCTTCCGCTCTGGTTTTTCCCACACTCTATACCATCGGTGTATACAAGCGGGGACATTTTAACTAACAAACCTACAAAATGAGAAGGGCTGCAGCAGGCTACATAGAACAACATGTGCAAGAGGCTGAGGGTGGTGAGGATGTGAATGCTGCCGAACAACCCACAGTGAGGAGACGGAGAAGAGTGTACAGACCCAGGGTAACCTACCAGGGGATACATGAGCTGGAGATAGTGGAGTGCTATAAGGTGGAGAGAGACCTCCTACAGCATAGTGTTGAGCTGTGCCGGCAACACCTGTCACACCAAACTGACTGAGGGGAACCCATCCCAGTGAATAACAAGGTATTTGTAGGCCTAGGCATACTAGCCACAGGTACCTCCTGAAGCACAACTGGGGATATCATGGAGATCTCACAGGCATCAGCATCCAGAGTATTCCAGCCTTTCCTGCATGCCGTGTCAGCACATGCCAGTGAGCACTTATATTTCCTTAACACCCGTGAGGTGTTGACCAGCAATATGCATCTCTTCCACCAAATAGCAGAATACCCTGGGGTAGTGGATGCTATAGACTGCGCGTACATATGCATCAAAGCACCACCCAGTGAGCAGGGTAGGGCCTTCATCAACCACAGGGGCATCCCCTCCATCAACTGTCAGGTTGTATATGATGCCCAGGGCATTATAATGAATGTGTGTGCTGGCTGCCCTGGAAGCTATGACAATTCCCATGTATGTCATCTGACACAGCTGTACCAGAGATTTATCAGTGGGAACATCCCCTATGGTCACCTAGTGGGGGAAGCTGGGTACACACTGGAGCCATTGCTGATGACACCCATCAGAAATGCACACACACCTGAACAACAATGCCATAATGAGGCACAAGCACAGGCCAGGCATATAATAGAGCATGTGTTTGGGATGCTCAGATCATGGTTCCGGTGTCTGGATACATCTGGTGGAGCCTTGCCGTATTCACCAGCTACATGTACCCAAATTGTTATGCTATGTGCTATGCTACACAATATGATCCTGCGGAAAAAGCTGCAGCAGGAACAGCATGTGGCAGGGCCACACAACACCCCACCAATGCCAAGGTCTACACAGGCACAAAGTGACCCAGAGGAGGAACAACCTGATCCTGCCCCAGTAGGCTGAAGGAGGCATGCCCAGTATGCCCTGGCATTGGCAAAGAGGCAACACATAGCATATGCACTGGCACAGGAGGGACCCAGAGAATGACACCTCTCTCTGACTCGCACATACAGTAAAAGGGATGCCAAACATGACACTACCTGTGCTTAACCATATATAGGGAGTGCACTATGTGCATCTGACATAGGCAGCCCTCCAGTACCATCTGGAAGTCTGGCACACCCTCAAGATAAGTCAATCAACCTACCAATTGCCAAATGGAGTAGAATGTGTCATTACCTGTAGCTATGGTATAGATATGAGCATGCAAGGGAATTGGGTGGCTGAATGTTATGGCAGCAGACTGTAGACACCCATAGTGGCACCATGACATCTGTAACGCATACTGGCGTCACCATAGTAGCCAGTACTACACAGGGTGACAAAACCCACTGCAGGAAATGTGCTGAGTGACATGTGTGTCCATGTAACCCATACATGCCAATCAGGACAGTTCACATACTTAACAACAGTCTCAGCCAGCAGGACAGTTGTAGACAAACCCAAACAGAGCCTGTGCCATGACCCCAGAATGATGGTTATGGTTAACCTGCCCCCAAGACCTACACAGACAGACCACAGCAGGGCAGGCAGTGGGATGTTAGTTCTGAAAAGTAGGAAGTCAGACAATAATATGCAGGGCAACCAAAGTCACAATCTGTAGTACAATGGTATGTCTCTAGACAGCATGATAGTTAGCAATACAGAATGAAATGGAGTACCTGACATACCAGTACAGTCATAGCAAGTCATACTGAGCATGCGCACACACTTTAACACATGAAGGCCATGTCTGTAAACACCAGTGGACCAGACATATCTGGCAGTTGCCTGCCCTGCTGTAGTCTGTCTGTGTAGGCCTTGGGGGCAGGTTAACCATAACCATCATTCTGGGGTCTGGCGCCATAATTGACTCTCCAGCCGACACAAGCATCCTACAAAAGGGCCTCATAGAAACAGACAACTGGTGCCAGAGCCATGGCCTCAAGCTAAACGTCAAAAAGTGTATAGTCATCCCCTTTGGCAAAAACAAAGTGCCCACAAATTACCACATAGGTGGTAATCCATTAAGTACAGAAGAAGTAATTAGGGACCTGGGGACCCAAGTTGATAGCAATTTCTCATTTGAAAACCACGTGGCCAAAGTGGTTAGAAAAACTTTTAGTTATGTACTCACCATAACTTCAGATGTTTGGGATCCATCTCGCCTACATTCTGACTGATGGGTTCGGAGCCGATCCCTCGGCTCCGACTCGGCACGCTTATGCCAAAGAGCTAAGTCTCTTATTGGCTGAGCTTACTATATCTCAGGATGCACCACTACCAGTCCCCCAGATCTAGTTTGTCCGCATACATGCACACATGCACGCACTGCTTATATAACATCGTCAGATGAAACAAGATAAAAACAGTAGAACTCAAAACCGTTCAATCTCTTCTGATCTCCAAGGCAGGGGGAAGGAGGGTGGGTATTAGGAATGTAGGCGAGATGGATCCCAAACATCTGAAGTTATGGTGAGTACATAACTAAAAGATGTTATGTGATCCTATCTCGCCTACATTCTGACTGATGGGACAGCGTCCCTAGCACCTGAATCCTGGGTGGCTCACTGGAAAACACTCCTGAGTACCGTGGAACCAAATGATGCTCGCCCTTTAGATGCCACATCCAATTTATAGTGGGAAATGAAAGTGTGCGGGTTGGACCAAGTAGCAGCACAAATCTCAGAAATAGCGAGCTTGGAATGAAAAGCAATAGAAGTAGCCATAGCTCTGGTAGAGTGAGCTTTGATAGATGTTGTAAGTTGCTTATTTGAAGAAGAATAAGCTTGAGTTATGCAATCTCTAATCCATTTGGAGATAGTAGCTTTAGTGATGGTTTTACCCAATTTATTATCTGAAAAGGACACAAACAATTGGTCTGTTTGTCGAATTTGTTGAGTCCTGTCTAGATAGAAGCGCAATTGCCTGTGAACATCCAATTTATGCAAGGTGTATTCCGCTTCATTTGAAAATTTTGGAAAGAAAACTGGTAGCTCTAGAGATTGTTGGAGACAGAGATTAGGACAAACTTTTGGAACAAAAGATGGATTAGGCCTAAGTGATACTCTATCCTTGTGAAAAATCAAGTACGGTAGTTTGATAGATAGGGCTTGAAGTTCTGAAACTCTTCTTGCAGAGGTAATTGCAACTAAGAAGGCAGTTTTCCAAGACAGATATTTCAACTCACATGTAGCAGCCGGTTCAAAAGGGGAAGATGTTAAGGCACAAAGTACCAAATCAAGATCCCACGGAGGCGCAGGATGAAAAACTGGGGGTCTTAACAGCACAGCACCTTTCATGAAAGTTTTACATAATCTGCTGCTGATCAACGGTGGGTCTATGGATTCATGAAATTTGGAGATAGCTGCTAGTTGGACTTTAATAGTAGAGACTGAAGATCCTTGATTAAACAAGGATGTTAAAAATTTCAAGACCTCTGGTATCGGGGCAGTAATAGGGTCTAAGCCTCTGAGTTGAGCCCAGATAGCAAACCTCTTCCACTTACTGAGGTACAATTTCTTAGTGGTGGGTTTGTGGGCCGAAGATAAAATGTGAACAACTTCCGGGTCTAAGGTGTGATTTCTGACTAAGGTCGGAAGTGGAGGAGCCAAGCTGTTAATTTCAAAGTGTGAAGGGACTGGTGCTGTCGTCCCGACTGATAAATCAGCAGGTCCGGAGTTAGATCCAAAAACCAAGGACCGTCCAGAGCATATTTCTTTAGGTAGGGGAACCATACCTGACGAGGCCAGTACGGAGCAATTAGAATCATTGTGGACCCCAATTGGGAAGCTTTCTGGATGACTTTGGGGAGGAGTGGAACCGGAGGAAAGGCATAAAGTAGTCCTGTTGGCCAAGGTTGGGCTAGAGCATCCGTAGGTGCCTCCCCCTGACGCGGAGTCAAGGAAAAGAACCTTTTGCACTTTGTGTTCTGTGGTGTTGCAAACAGGTCGCAGCACGGGGTCCCCCATCTTTTGAAAACCTGAGCTGCTACTGTTTCGTTCAGGGACCACTCGTGAGGAGAGAGAATCATCCTGCTTAATCTGTCTGCCAATATATTGGATTTTCCTGGAATGTGGGTCGCTACCAGGAAGCGGTTGGTAGCTACAACCCATTCCCACACCCTCATGGCCTCTCTGCAAAGGGGGTAAGATCTGGTCCCTCCTTGTTTGTTTAGATACCAGACCACCGACATGTTGTCTGTGTGGATAGCGATAATGCCTTGAGGGAGAAACTTGTGGAGGGCTTGTAGGGACAGAAGTACAGCCCTCATTTCCAACACATTGATATGGAGAAAAGTTTTGTCTGGAAGCCAAGAACCCTGAACTGACCTGCCCAGACAATGCCCCCCCACCCCGTCTGGGAGGCATCCGTTGTCAGGGTGGCTACCGGAGGGGGTATAACAAAAGGTCTTCCCTGATTCAGATTGGATGGCTGAAGCCACCAGCGGAGGTCCCGTTTGCATGTCTCTGTAATCAGTATGAGATGATTGAGGGGGAGATCCTGAAAAGACCATTGTGTCGATAACAGCCACTGAAGAATCCTCATGTGCAATCTTGCCAGTGGAACTAGGAGAACCGTGGCAGACATTGAACCTAAAAGTTGCAGGACCATCCTGGCTGGGGCTTTGGATCTTGGAAGCAGGGCTCGGACTTGACCTTGTAATGTTTGAATCCTTTCGGTAGGAAGGAAGATGCGCATCAATTTTGAGTCTATCTCTGCTCCTATGAATCTTATGCGTTGAGAGGGCAGCAAGACAGACTTTGACCAATTGAATGTAATTCCCAGGGAAGCACCCAGGAGATGGTGGCTTGTAGGTTGTCTAGTAGTAGATGCCTGGTGGTGGCAGTCAGGAGCCAGTCGTCCAGATAGGGAAACACTTGGAATCCGAGACTCCTCAGGTGAGCAGTCACTACTGCCAAACACTTGGTGAACACCCTGGGGGCTGTGGTGAGACCAAAGGGCAGAGCACAAAATTGGAAATGACTGTCTCCCAGGCTGAAGCGCAGATACCTCCTGGACGCCTGATGTATCGGTATGTGATAATAGGCGTCCTTGAGATCTATGGAGCACATCCAAACATCCTTCTCCAACAATGGGAGAATGGATTGTAAAGTGACCATTCGACATTTGGACTTCATGACGGACTGGTTTAGTTTGCTGAGATCCAATATGGGTCTCAGGTCCCCTGTCTTTTGGCACTAAAAGAACCTTGAGTAATTTCGGATCCGATCTGGTCTGTGGGGACCGGTTGGATGACTCCTTTTTCTAGCAGCTTTGAAGCTTCTGCGGCTGCAATTTCCCTTTGACTGGGTGGTGGGTCCGGGATTTTTTTGGACGGTGGGGGTGAGTGTGTGAAGGGAATGGTGTAACCTCCGGCAATAATCCGAAGCACCCATCTGTCCTGAGTAATAGACTCCCAGGCTTTTAGGTGCTTGGCAAAATGGCACCCGACTGGCTCCGGAGCAGCACAGCCGAGCAATCCCTCATGAAGTGTGGGAGGCTGAAGAGCCACGAAAGGACTCGCGGTCTCCAGTGTTGCGGGGCCCTCTGCCACCTCTGGGACAGCGTCTCCCAGAAAAATTTCCCGTCCTCTGCCTCTGGAAGGGAATCTTCCTGCTGTTGAGGAAAGAACTTCTGTGATTTGCGGAACCACATCTTCCCTCCTCTTTTAGCCTTGGGATAAGGCCGAAAGGGAGTGGAATAACGTGCACCTACGGCAGATAAAGTTTTACCCTCTTGCTCACAGCGGGTAAGAGTGTCTTTTACCTTAGGTCCAAACAAAGAGGACCCATCAAAGGGAGCGTCGGCGAAGGAAGACTTGAAGGCCTCCGCGAAATGACACAAACGGAGCCAGGCTTGTCTCCGTAGAGCCACGCCTGTGCCTGCCACTCTGCCCGCCCCTTCGGCCACATATGAAATGAGCCTCATGGATGAGTTAGAAATCGAGGTAAGGATAGCCAACTGAGAGCTAACCGACTGGGCTAGCTGCTCAGGTAGGTTACCTGAGAGGGAATCTGACAGCTCCTTGACCAGATCCCTCTGTAGCCTGGTGAAATGTGCCAAATAATTCAGGGACCTTAGAGTAAAGGCCACTGAAGTCAGGGTGCGCTTCCCGTACCGGTCCATGCTCCTAGACTCCTTATTAGGAGGATGGACAGACGTTGAAGCCTCTGCCACGCCCTGCTGTGTAGCAGATGCCACCACCATGGCATCTACAGCCACGCCTTTCGTCAAGAACTCCTTCTCGGGTGGGGCAGACAAAAATTTGTTAGGGCGAGAAGGCACTGGTTCCACAGTATCTGGATGTTCCCACGCCCTCCGACAAACCAAATCCAGGAGCTCGTCGAAGGGCAGAGACACCCAGGAGGCGGAGGGCTGAGCCCCAAAGGCCTTGAGAAGCACTGACTCATCAGCGGAGGGGGGTTTGGATATCCAGCCACCTCGTTGTTTAAGGATCTCTAGAATGTCTGCAAATGAGACATCATCCGAGGACGACTTTGGGGACCCCTCCGCATCATCAAGATCAGTGTCCGATGTAAGAGACTCGGGGGAGTCCACGTGCTTCCTCTTGCACGATCTCTTCCTTGGGGGCTCCTCCGAAGACAACTCCAAAAAACCCTCAGGAGGAGGGGAACCCCCAGTGGGGGTAACCTCAGGCCTCGGGGCTCCGCTGCCTAGAGACAGGGGAACTGCCAAAGACCCAGTCTCCATGCCCAGGGAAGGTGCCGGTAAAGCCGTAGAGATGGCCGAAGAAGACTTGGCCAAGGCACTCCTCATAGCTCTGAAAGGCGGACCCCCAGAATCCTGGGAGTGTCCGGTCTCCAGAGCCATGATAGCAGACGGAAGTCCCGCAGCTGAAGCACCGAGAGGGAGGCTCGGAACCGACAGCATTGGTCCCGAAACGTCACCCCCGGGTCTGGCCGAAGAAGTCCGTGTGCTAAACTCGGACCCGAAGGCCGGGGTTGGAGTAAGGGTCGGAGCCGACCCTAGGATCTCCACTGGCTCCATCAGCACCTGCTCCGACGGAGCCGAAGCGGTCGGAGGAGGAATGGCAATGGAATGGGCTATCGGCTCCAAAGCCAATTGGGTTGGAGCCGAAACAAATTTTTGAAAGACTGGGGACTGGAACAGTCTTTGGAGCACCCTGTCTATGTCCGAATCTGACATCCTCGATGACCTAGAGGAGACCGAACGGGTTCGAGTAGGCCTCTCCAACAGCCCCAAGGGACTAGGGGACCGGCTCCGAGGCGACTCGATAACTATCGGCACCGAAGGAATGCACAAACCAGTTTCCATCGGTGCCGTGGAGGACTTAGGCGCCGAGGAGGAAGTGTCTGAGCGGACAACCTTCATCGGCTCCGAGATCAGTGGAGCCGATGAAGGTGACCTGCCTTTCGATGCCCCAGCCATCGGCTCCGAAGCCAGAGGAGTCGAGACTGGAGGCATCGAGGCAGACCGTTCCGCCCTCGGCTCCGAAGTCCTTGGAGCCGAAGGAGAAGCCTGCCTATGTCTTTTAGCGGTTGGGTCCGACGGACTGGTCGGAGCCGACGCCCTTTTCTTTTTAGCAGGAGAAGGAGAGGACGCTAAAGCTTCTTCAAAAGAGGGTTTTATAAGACCTTTCAAAATAAGTTTATTTTTTCTCTCTTGGAGGACCCTCGAGGAAAAAGAGTGACACACACTGCAGGACTCCTGCAAATGTTTGGCGCCCAAACAATATACACAGAGAGAGTGGTCATCCGTGATAGACATTTTAAAACTACACTTAGTGCACTTCTTAAAGCCCGAAGGCCTAGGAGCCTGAGACATTATAACCACAACTCAGTAACTCTCTCACAGACAAAACTCTTTTTAAATTGACTGACACTATAAAGATTAGCTTACGGTTGCCGGTTAAGAATGACAGCCCGATAACAACAGGGAATATAAATGAAAAAAGTATATATATATAACTCAAGGGAATCCTAGAACCCCTAAGAGTTTGAAAAGGGATTGACTGACAGGGAAGGCCCTACAGATCAAGGGGGCCTGTAGTCAGAACAAACACCAAACACACACAAAATTTCCACAAAAAAAATTCCCAATCACACACAAAAGTACAGAATAGCTGTTAAAACAGCTTTTTGTTATAGAAATAGCAAATTCCTGACAGAAAAAGTTAGTGAAAAAACACTACTTAGCTCAGCCAGCTCGAGACCACGTCTTTGCTAGTTAGCGGCAAACGAGATCTGGGGGACTGGTAGTGGTGCATCCTGGGATATAGTAAGCTCAGCCAATAAGAGACTTCGCTCTTTGGCATAAGCGTGCCGAGTCGGAGCCGAGGGATCGGCTCCGAACCCATCAGTCAGAATGTAGGCGAGATAGGATCACGTAACATCATTTTATATAGCCCACCTAATCATGAAGGGATTCACATCTAGATCAGGGGATGTCATCGTGCCTCTTTACTCATCCCTCATCAGGCCCATAATTGAGTACAATGCCCCTTTTGGGATGTACTTTACCAGACACCTGCAGCAACTGAAAAGACCCCAAAAGTACCTCACCAAGAGGATCAAAGGGCTCAAACAGATGCCATATGTTGCTCGGTTAAAGAAACTCCAGCTCTACTCAGTGGCATATCGCCTGCTCAGAGGTGATCTGTGCCTGATGTATAAAGCCATGTCCAACCCGGGATTAATGGACATGCTGCACCTCAGAAAATCCAAATCCCATCGAGCTATGCGCTCGAGAGACTTGAACCTCAGCACTGAAATAAATAGGACATGCTGGAGGGACAGATTCATAACCCAGAGGCTCCCTTCACTCTGGAATAAAATCCCAGTCCAGGTTAGGCAGAGTCCTTCATTGACTCTCTTCAAGAGGAATCTTGATGAGTGGGTGGGAGATCGTAGGTTTACCCCGGGTATCACTTCTGTGTCACTGTTAGACAGAGGCAGAGTATACTAACCTCGAAAAAGGGCATAGCAAAATTAATTTAAAATGGGTGGCGAAAGCCAAACACACTCTGGCTAGGCTTATAAATGCCCTAGGGCAGATAGCCTAGTATGAACCTATGAACCTATGAACCTATAAATGTGTACATGTGTCACGTGTGCCCCCCACATCCTACATAGTAAAGTAATAACAATCAGGTGTACCCCCCAACCCTGTGTAGAAATGTAGAAATAGTCAGGTGTGCCCCCCATCCTACATAGTAATGTAATAACAGTCAGGTGTGCCCCCCCACACTCCTGTGTAGAAATGTTGAAACAGTCAGGTGTGCCCCCACCTGCTATGCAGAAATGTAGTAACAGTCAAAGCCAAATGATCAATGGATACCCTGCAGAGTCAGCATGCTACTTGTCAGTGTACAACGCATAGGTCAGCACTGCAGCACAAACTACCTGTACACGGTCCACACATTCAATACAGACGGCCATACTGGGCATGCTCATACACTTAGAGAAATGAAGGCAATGTCAGTCAACAACATACTGAAAGGTCATACTGGGCATGTGCACACACTTTAACACATGAAGGCCATGTCTGCAAACACCAGTGGACCAGACATATCTGGCAGTTGCAGTTGTTAGTGCAGACACTCGTCAGTATGCACCACTCATATCTTGCATACCCAGTGGATAGGAATACAGAAATATATGTCAGGACAACACACTATAATAAGCCAAAGGTAGATGCACATAGATGTGTGGAAGAGGGTGGCTGTGACAAGGAGCCATTCAGGCTTGTCCCACCCAGCACACAGCTAAAGGGTCCCAAACACATGAGGTGCAGATGTCTCTCACTGCAGATACTAGTCACCGGTATCTGTCAGCATCACAGACTATGTAGTGCAATGTGCCAGCTGTGCAACATGACTGTACAAGGAAGTAGTCATCTAGCAGCTGTATACATGTACCTGTGAAATATGACCCTGTGTGTGCCTGCATGTGGTATGCCAACTCCTAGATGAATGGGTTATGACCCATGCACACACTGCCCTTCCCATAGCCCTACTATGACAAGCCTGCTGAGGTCATCCAATATGAAATCCACCTTTGGGAGAGTTGTAGCCCAGTAATCTCTGTGGCGTGTCCCATAACTACATATTGCTGTAGTGTGATAAGTTAGTTAGGTAGGAGTTCTAACCCCAGACTTGGTGAGTGTGAATTTGTGTCTGATTATGTAGAGAACAATGCTTTTTAGGGTACTCACACTCCCTACAATTTATATACTTAACTTTGGCAAGGTTGCTGATGTCATCCACCTAGTAATACACCTCTTGGAAGCTGTAGCCCAGTAATCTCCGTAACTCATCCTGTAACTGCGTACCCCTGTAGTGTGATAAACTGGCTAGATAGAAGTACAATTCTCAGACAGGGCAACTGCTTGTCTGTCTGTCTGTGTTAAGAGCAATGCCTTTTTGGGCTAGTCACACTCCCTGTAATTCAAATGCTCAACCTTTGCAAGGCTGCTGATGTCATCCACCTAGTAATACATCTCTGGGAAGCTGTAGCCCAGTAATCTACATTGTGCATCATGTAACTGCATATGGCTGTAATGTGATAAACTAGCTAGGTAGGAGTTCTACTCCCAGTTATGGCAAGTGTGGATGTGTGTTTCTGTGTGTCTGTCTGTGTAGAGAGCAATGATTTTTAGGCTAGTCACACTCCCTACAATTCAAATCCTCAACCTTTGCAAGGCTGCTGATGTCATCCACCTATTAATACACCTCTGGGAATATGTAGCCCAGTAATCTCCATACCGTGTCCTGTAACTGCTTACCACTGTAGTGTGATAAACTAGTTAGATAGGAGTACTTTTCCTCAGACATAGCAACTGTGTGTGTGTGTTCGTTTGTCAGTATAAGGAGCAATGCTTTTGACTCCATTCACAGACACTACAACCTCCAATGTTCCACTTTGACAAGTGTGCCGATGTCATCAACTGTGAAATACACATTTGGGGAAAAGATAGGCCTGTAATTTCCGTGGCGCATGTCGCAACTGTCCACTGCTGTAGTGCCATAAACTCGTTAAGTTGGAGTTCTATTCCCAGAAATGGAACATGTGGATGTGTGTGTTCCTTTGTCAGTGTAGGGAGCAATGCTTCTGAGTCCATTCACAGACACTGCAACCTATAATGGTCCACTTTGACAAGTGTGCCGATGTCATCAACTGTGAAATACACCGTTGGGGAAAGGATAGGCCAGTAATTTCTGTGGTGCGTGCCATAAATGTGTACTGTTGTAGTGTGATAAACTAGTTAAGTAGGAATTCTAACCCCAGCCTTGGCAACTGTGTGTGAGTGTGTGTGTCTGTCTGTGTAGAAAGCAATGCTTTTTAGGGTAGGCACACCCCCTACGATTTAAATGCTCAGTGTTATTTAGAACTCTGGAAGGGTTCTATACCCACCCATGGCAGTTCTGGATGTTTTGTGTGTGTGTTTCAATGCCCATGTAGGTAGCTATGCATTAGAGGCTAGTTGCACTCAGTACATGTCAAATGCCCTATTTTGGCAATCCTGCTGATGTCAGCCAATGTGATATATACCTTTGGGGAAGGAGTACTGCAGTAATCACCATGGTGCGTATTATAACTGCGTAGTGCTGTAGTATAATAAACTAGTTAGATAGGGGTTCTACTCCTGGACATGACAGGGGTGTGTATGTGTGTGTGTTTGTATTCGTATCCTGTGTGGAGGTGTGCATGTGAGACACCTGGGTCCAATCTGTAGTGGGTGATGTGTGTGTGACACCTGGGCCCAATCTGTAGCGGGTTTAGAAAATTTCTTATATGGTGGCCCTAGTGCATATCACAATGTACACTGTACAGGGATAACAGCTGTGAAATAGCCGAAAGGCTTGGGTGCATATGCATATCCATACATGTGACATCAAGGCCAGGCAATCACAGTTAGCAACCCCAGTATTACCCAGAACACACTCTCAACCCATGTCTCATACACACACACACACATGCCGAGCCACAGCCAATATGTGTAATACACTGCATATTGGGGACTGATAGCAACTATGGTGGGAATGCAGTGGCCTACAGAGGGCATGGCACCCTGTCCATCAGTGCAATAGGCACATAATTGCAGACAGTGTGCCTTCAGTATGTTTCCCTCTGAACACCTGCAACAACTGTGGTTCCATCAAATGTGACCCACAAAGGACATACCATGCCTTACACACATGCCCTGTATAGACAGATGCCACTGACAGCAATGAATACCTGTAGCATGCTATCAATGTAGGTGTAGGGTCAACCTGCTGTCCATTACCTGACCTGCCACATGAGGGTGGGACTGTCACATCTGATGATAACATTTTGTGTACACAACATGGGCCAGGCAAACCAGGTACACTTCCACATGCCATTGTACATGAATATGGGACGTGTTCACATCCCAAACACCATCCATGTCATGGCATATAGAACACATACATGGCAAGCATTGCACAGCACTGGCCACGCAAAAGAGTAACCCAGATGACTGGATGATGAATACTATACCCACCTGTGTGGATCATTCCAGCACTACACCCCTTAGCCATAATGCAGACCATTCTCATGTGGCCTAATGCCAAGGTATACCCCTCACATTGCCTTGTACAGCCGTCTGGCACAGTCAACCACTACACACCCGTGAAGCAATGCACACATGCACACTGGTACTGGCACCCTGTGTCTGTATGTGTGGTGTATGACGCTTCCGACCACATTCACACCCAGTACCACCCCATTGGCATACTGAGGCATGCTCTCTAATGTCAGACACCTTCACATACCCTTTGTCCATAGAACCCCAAGATAACCCCTGTGGGCCAATTGATACCTATGCATTACTGTATTGTGGCAAAGTAACTGGTTAGGAAGTGTATTCATTACCCTGCCAAGTGTGGTGATATGTATGAGTCCCTTAGAGAGTGTGGCTGTGTTGACGCTGACACCTGTTCATGTGGACAGGCTCGTGTGCTACACCTACTGTAATGCAACAGTGTTGCAGATGTCACTCACCAGCACATATACATCTGGACAGCTCACCCACATGTAAGCTATTTGGTGCATGCAATAACTGCATACACATGTGATAACTATGCATAGTCAGTCAGGTGTTTGAAACCCTCTACTAGTAGGTGTGTGACACAAACATGCTTAGGTTTTACTCACCCACACCTTCCCTGGCATACTTTGTCTCTGTCTGTCCCTCTCACACCCTCTCTGGTGGATGTGGGCTGTACACCTGCTTTGCTAGGCAGCAGCTTGTGTTTTGTAAGTGATGGTCATGATCAGTTGATGGCCTCTGCACCAATTGCAGTCCTCCTCTAGCTGAGTGCATGTGGAACAGCTGTGGTAACATTCCCATAGTCAATTGAATGGAAACACACTTCAATATCTAGGAACATCATGTTGGTGTTGGCCCTTTACATCCACTGTGGGGAGGAACTAGATCTGTTGTTTGGTGAACAGGAACTCAGATGGATTGGGGATTTACTTCCAACAACATACACTGTGGAATCAGGGCAACACACAGGAGGGGAATGTACCTGACATGACTACAGACTGTAAGTGCTGCTATACTGCATGTGGAGCAATGTTGGTTTAACAGTGTGTCTGTGGATATGGCTGTCCTACATGTTGTAATACCTGCCATGTCAGTTCTATGTTTATGAGGAATCCGCATCTGCAGGGTCGTCTGCAGTCTGGGCAGTGTGTTGTGTCCTTGGTGCCATGTGTTACCCACAGAGCATGTATCTTTGAACTGCAGAAGGTAGTGTGAGGATTGCAGTCTGTAGATGGTGAAAGCCGTGACAGTTACTGACTTCAAATCTCTCATAGGACACATTGCAACAAAACCTGTTACAACAGTACATGTATGGGGTTATCACAGCAACATGTCAATATCAGCCCTGTGTATGTGCTTCCAGCCACAACTCTGTCAACCTTTGTACATATGTCGTGAATTAAGAGGTGCATATGTGCTGTACACCATCATTAGTGTCATCATATCTGATAATAAGCCAGTGAGATATCAGACTGCTACACATGTTATGTACAGTAGGGGTTATATTTGACGACATTACCAGGACATTCTGTGGTCATTTGTACAGTACCGAGGTCTGTGTAACTATGGTGAATGTCAACAGTGTGTGTATTGTTAACATGTTCTTTAGCCTGTGTACAGACTGTGGTTGATGTCATTGTTATAAGTCTCACCCTATCTGATGTTACATGCTGCTCCACTGTATGTTACCATATTGGTTTACATGTTTGTAGCGCCATACACACACATGTTCCATACCACAGACAGCTAGCAGACCACACCATGTAGCAACCCAGTATATGTAGGGTTAGTCTGTGAGTGGCACATATGAGGATAGTGTTGAACAGATAGTCCATATACCATACATTTATGCTAGCTTACCATATGTGGCTGTGTCTGTGTTCACATTGGATGTGGTTAAGCGCTTTCACACAGGTATATCTCACCCTGTGCTGTGACATGCCTGCAGAACCTGCTATATACGCAAGTACATGTGCATCCCCCCATAGGAGATGTTGGCCAGTGTAGAGCCAGTCTGCCTGTAGCCTGCATAGTGCATTGGTACATGTCTAGCAGCTTAGTGTACTTATCCAGTGAGATGTCATGTGAAGATACTTGCTGGATGTACTGCTGCCAGGTCTCCCTTAACAGTCATGTATGTCAGACAGAGCAGTGGGATGTTGTACAGATGTATGTCAATATCTAGTGGGTAGTACATGGCTATGGCACCCCTGTACCAGCAGTTATGTGTCAGGCCCGTCAGGGGTGTGTGAATGAATAAACTATGGTGGCATATGTATACCAGTCATTATGTGTTATAACCATCTACATGGCTGTTAACATCCATATTGTCATGTATGGTACACATGTTTAGCACTAAGGGGTTTTGTGTATACCTCTGGACTGTAAAAAGTGTTTCAGAATGTCTACATATATTGGCCAATATCTGTGCTGCAGTCCACAGGTGCAGTACGTGCTAGCAGTGGTACTTTACAAGGATGTCCTTAGGATGTCTGTCAGTAGTCAATGGCACACATGTGGAAAGCAGATGTGACCTCCCACACACACCATGTCTGTGAAGACAATCCCAATTACAGTAGCAATAGTCTACCATTATATTTGCAATACATACCTGACATCCACTTGCACTACAAATTAAATCCAAAAAGGGGACAAACCAACTTGTTAAAAATGAACAACACAGGCTCCGATATTACTTGAACCACTCACTATAAATTTATTGTTAAGCGCTTTTCGTCAACCACTATTGGAAGACTTCGTCAGATAAAACATGTAAATCAGTGCACACCTTTTAAAACCAAAAAGGGCGCCAAAACTAACAATCGATCAAATCATCACTCTAATTAAATGATTAAATAATTAGTTAAATAACCAATTAACAAACTTAACACTTAAAATGAAACACCCTTCCTGTTATAGCAACATTCTTTTTTTAAAAAAGGGTGAAAAAGTAAAAGTGAAAAAAATGTATAAATATGAAAAAATATATGTGAAACATAAACCGGACAACTATCACAACCTAAAAGGCTATCAATATCAAATCAGAGCAAATAAACGAAAAAAAACTGTGTTCATAAATGTAAAAAAATTCCTAAAATTCATACAATAAAAGCACAGTAGGAAATACAGTAAAATCCTAGCGTATATAAGTAACTAATAGGTTAACAAGTTACCTAAATAAACTCTTTAACTTTAAAATACATGCCAAAGACGTGACTTCATTTAAACCAGGTACTGTGTAGGAATTCAACCTAAGTTGCCAAACCAATTCACCTTTTTCTAATATTAGCTGATAAGGTCCACCTTTTCCATCTACTACTACCTGGTCTATAACTTTAAATAAAAAGGAATGAGAGGGGTGTTCATTACAATGTCTCGCTAGAGCATTAGTAGTACTTTTCTTCTTAGTGTGGTATGTATGTTCATAAATCCTTTCCTTGAGCTTCCTGTCAGTCTTTCCAACATAAAATGCTGGACACATCTGACAGGAAGCTAAGTAAACCACAGATTTAGAGTTACAATTGTACCTACCTCTGGCTTTATATACAAGATGATTTACTGTATAACTTGACCCTGTAGAAATAAATCTACAATAATTACACGCTTCACGTTTGTATGTTCCTTCAGTCCTAATAGGTTTCAAAGTATTATTTTCTGCTATACTCTTCAAATTCCTACCCTTCCTAAAAATTATAATGGGATTGTCACCTAATTTCTCCACTAGATCTCTCTCAAATGTCAACAAATACCAATTCCTTTTAAAAATGCTACTGATGAGATTTTCCTCCAAACAAAAGGGTGTAATGAAACTCCTTTTAAAACACACTGGGTCTTTGCCCTTTAGACCCTCCTCTGATGGTGGAGAACTTACTGTAGGGACCAAACTGTCTGACCTTTCTCCCACAACCAACTCAACACCCTGTCCCTTCTTACTAAGGATGGGACTGAATGTACCAACCAATCTTTTATGACGAACTTCTCCCACTAATTCATCCACCATCTTCCCTGGGTAACCACGACTCATGAACATGTGTTTCAACAAAATACATTCATCCTCAAAGGTAGAATCCTCAGTTGTCATCTGAGCAGCTCTTACTAACTGTGCTTTTAGGACAGCCCTTTTCTGATGGAACGGATGACCACTGGAAAAATGTAACAGTGTGTCCGAGTACGTAGGCTTTCTGTATATTTTAGCCAAATAACCTTTACATACAGGATCTATCTTCAATTCTACATCTAAATAATTAATGGTATCCTCTTTGCAGGTGTAAGTAAACTTCAAAAAAGAGGTACTGTTATTTAAAGTCTCCACAAATTACCGTGCGTCATCCACACTCCCTTCAAACATGATAAAAATATCATCCAGAAACCTATTTTAAAGTTTTACCTTCTCATAAATGTTCTTCTTAAATATATGTTCACATTCCCATTGTGCTAAAACTAAATTAGCATAACTCGCCCACCTTGGGGAACCCATTGCCACACCCACCACTTGTTTATAAATGTTATCATTAAAACTAACATAGTTGTTCAAAATAACATCTAGTAAATCCTGTATTAAACGTATCTCATTACTTTCAACCTTATAAAATAACAGTTTCTTAGTGATGTATTCTAACCCCACCTCATGTGGGATAGAAAAATAAAGGTCAGTGACATCTATTGTTAAGAAGAAAATGTTGTCGTGAAATACAAAATTCTCCAAGCTTTTCAAAAAAGCCCAGGAATCTTAACAAATCTGATCTTCTCTGACCACATACTTCTTTAATAAGTGGTCCACATATTTAGAACATGCATATGTAATAGATGACCTCGCATTCACTAAGGCTCTCAATGGGGGATCATTAACATTTTTGTGTAGTTTAGGTAATCCGAATAAATTCAGTGTTCTCGGTTTCAAAATCAGTAAATAATTGTAAACATCAACACTGATCAAGCCTTCAATCAACAAATCCCTAAAAAAGGAAAATACTCTATTATGTGCAATGTTCATTTCATTGAAACTAGATTTAACATAAATTTCACTGTCCAACACACCCAATATTTTAATCACATAGTCATCGTTGTTCATGATCACCAGTCCTCCACCTTTGTCCGGTTTCAAAAACCGGACTGGTAAAGTTTTGACTGAACTGAGGGCTTCAGCCTCCCTTTTGGTTATATTCACAATGTCATTTTTCTTGATACCCTTGTGTAAGTTTCTTAAGTCAAACTCGCACATATGTTCAAACAAGGACAAGGTAGGACATAGAGGTGGATTGTACGTACTAGCCACTCTTAAAGGATTGTCCTCGAAACTTTTATCACCAAATATTAAAGCAAGGTTCAATTACCGGATGTAGAGTTTCAAGTCTATCAGGACCCCCGCCAAGTTAAAATGGTCTGCGCTATCCACTTGCACTACAACGTTGGGACTATAGGGGCTGGGGTAGGTCTGCACTCTGTGTCCAGGACATATTGTGAGAATATCTGTACATATAATCGTCCAGATAAATATATATGATTACAAATATACATATTGACATATATAGATGGGTATGTATATGTACATAGATATACATATACACACCCAGATATATACATATACAGAACAATATATGTCTACACATATACAGATAGTGATACATATGCACATATACGTATGGATATCTACAAATATATCGACAGTAGTAGGTATATCGATATAGATATCTATGCACATATAGTCATAGATATATATATATATATATATATATATATATATATATATACATATATATATATATATATATATATATATACCAACATAACTAGGCATATCTGTACACATAGGATGTGCATACATATATAGCTATATACGCATATATCTATATGTACATATATGTATACCTATATATATTCATATGTATAGATACATTTATGTATAGATATGTATACATATGTACATACGAAGAGGAGTACACATGGCCATATATATGTAGCACTATACAGATGTGTATACAGACATATGTATGTGTATACCTGTGTATGTACATGTAGACATCTATACACCTAATGTATACAACCATATACCTGTCATGAGTAAACTTCATGGTTGAGTATACCTTCCCACATGTATCCCACCATATCTATCTGCTATGTGTACATTATGATAAAACAACATATGTGAGACAGCAGTCATATTAATGACAAGTACTAAACAATCTAGGATATAAAGGCAAGTGTTAAATACCACTCAGTTTGGGTAATGACAGCTATACTGGTAACACAACAGCTGTCCCCACAGTGGTCATGGCGTAGTGGTCATGTGTTATGACTTCAGTGTAAAGGGCCCTGAGTTCATGACCTGCAAGGGCTGCTCATTTTGTTGCTGGGCAGAACAAGGTCTGTTGGATACAGAGTAGTTAAGACAGTGTTTGTGCAATGTAGGCCACACATGTCAGTATCGCAACTAGTCCCAGTGTTGGAAAGTTACAGTGTGAGTGTTTGTGGATGGGTCAACATCAGGTTGCAGGGTATACACGCCTCAGCTGGCCACCTGTCCATGTGGCACAGGCAATACCTGGTAGAGTAACCTGTGAAATGTGTTTGACTGTACCCCAGATATGTCACTGCCATGGTGTCAGCACAGTGACATACCCTGTTGTGCAATATGGCTGCAGACCATCCTCGTGCTGATACACCTACAACATAATTGCATATCAGTTTAGAGACCACAACCAAGCAGTGTTACTAACAGCTAGAAGGCATCATTGCTGGATGGCTACACTACCTGCCAAATATGCCTCACACGCTTCACCCTACAACATGTTACATTGCAGGACTGTGGTACACTGGTGTACAGTCACCGTGTACATCAGAACCATATAAGCATGCCCCTGTATCAATGGTACGGATGACAGGGATGGGGCACAGGTATCACAGGATGCACAGGGCATCCTCGTGATGACACATGTGCACCTACAACACAATTGCATATCAGTTTAGAGTCCACAACCAAGCAGTGTTACTAGCAGCTAGAAGGCATCATTGCTGGACCACTACACTACAATACATGCCAAATATGCCTCACACTCTACACTCTACAACATGTTACAATGCAGGATTGTGGTACACTGGTGTACAGTCACCTTGTGCATCAAAACCATATCAGCCTGTCCCTGTATCGATGGTATGGATGACAGAGATGGGGCACAGGTATCATCATATACACAGGGAGTGGTGTTGGTCTGCCAGAGGCCGAGGGTGGGCCATACATTTGACACCATGTGTATGGATGAGGGGTGTACTCTGGGGAGCTGGCTGAGGTGATGTGGTGTGTGTAGGTATGAGGTAACCCTAGGTGTGTTTGCATAGTGTGTGGGTATGCATGCACACAGTTCTGCCTTGTGGCTGCCCTACACAGGTGTTTATGGACAGCTGCAGACCATACCTGGTAGGGTGTGCAGTTCACTGCCTCTAGCCATGGACACGTGGAATGTGCCTGCCAGGGGTTCTACAGGCACATGCAGGTACAGGCATTGAAGTGCTACTCTCACCTATTGATGACATTTGTCAGCTGGTAAAAACACAAAACAAGCGAGAATGAGATGGAGCAGTAACAAAAATAAATCCAACAAACTGTTTTATTAGCACTTTCAGAGAGGGCAGTGCCTCTCCTTCTTCAGACCAATCAGGGTACTACTCCATCTCATTCTCGCTTGTTTTGTGTTTTTACCAAGTTTTTTCGTTTCAAGTTTGCATTTGTCAGCTGGTACCACATCCATCCTGGGAATGGCCAGGAACACGTGCATGTGGCTTGATGTGGTGTGGTGTGGACAGCACACCCCCGCACTGCCGGGGCTGCTACTGCCACTACGGGACACCCTTGGTGTCCTAGCATGCCCGTGTTGAGTGCCAGCTGTTGGTGTTGCTGGCCCACGTCCATGTAGGCGTTGCTGCATCCCCACCACATGTTGAAGCACGGACACACCACGGCTGTTGAGGGCCATCATCTCATCATTCCATCTATCTGCTTGCTCGGTAGAAGCACGATTGGCAGCCGTCACTTCACGGAGGTTGTCACCTACAGATGCAAGTGCAGCCCTCTGCAGCCTAAGGCCCTGTCTTGTGTAATACTCAATACGTGCCTGCACTGCCTGGAACATGCTTCTGCTGGTTGCAGCTATGTTGCCTATGCCAGGGGCATGATGTCCAGCGGCCCTACCATGAGCACCCTGGGATATCCGCCTATATGGCAACCTGCTGGACATTCGGCTATGCCTGCTATGACTGAACACAGTAGGCATGGTTACCACATTTTTCCGTGCACTGCCACTGAATGTCAGCTGTTCCTCTGCTATGACCACTAGTGCTAGGGTGTGTATAGGCACTGTAACTGTGTGCGGGGGTGGATAAAAGGGGGATGTCAAATGTTGGCACAGTGTTGGTCCCTGACAACCCCACCTGTGCCTCACCATTATTATCATCATCATCGGTGTCTGTATGGACACCTACATCAGATTGTGTGCAGGAGGGACCCTGACCCACCACACCATCTGTGGGAGAAAACAATAACTGCACTTTAAAACCTGTACAGCATTGCTTAACAGTATATACACACACACACACACACACACACACACACACACACACACACACACACACACACACACACACACACACACACACCTCTGTACTACCTACCTGTCCATGGCTTTACAGACAGTCCCACGTATATGTCCATGTGTTACCCCATCCTGCATAACACTTGTTAACATACGCACATTGCTACCACTCATTAACATCACAGTCCTCTAAATGCCCACACAAGTAGGCACAACACAAGGCCTGTTGCTACATTACCTGCCTGACCTGTATGCAGTGGGGTAACGTGGCCTCAATGCTGTCATTCGGTATGCACCATCTGTATGGCCGGAATGATGTGCATGGCCCCTATATGTGTGGGTTACTATGTTGTACTCATAATTTCTCCCACTGGTGTGTCTTGTGTATGTAATGCTCAGTACATGCTGGATATGCTGCTCCGTCGGCCCATCATTTGTCAGTTGTAATATGTGGATACAATCCCTGGTGTTGACTATCACTTCCCTAATGCATCTGTAGAGCTGCATACCTGGGCTGTAGGTGACCTCTCCGCTGACAGCAATATTAAGTGTGTACCTGGGTCTACCTTCCCTCTATACGCCTGATCCAAGATACAGGCCATATTATACTATTTGCTGTCCTGTGAGTACATGACAGGTATTCCTGGTGTGCAATGTGACACTACATGTCCATGTACTCCATGGTCCCAAAGAGGGGTACAGCCATATTAACACCCCACAATCACACATGTGCATACATGGTCACACACACACAAACACACACATGCACACATGCATCATATATGCATCTACCATCCACCACTTTGCCAGAGTGACCCTGCAGACATACTAACTAACCACCAGGATGCACACAAGCACACACTTACAGATGAGGTTGCACAATGATCATACACACAGTCCTCCAATTACCCATCTGCCAACATGCAAAACATATGGTACAGAACAGCATCCAGTTCAGCTATACTCACACCATGCTAGCAGCAGTATACATGTGTATGATGGATGTGCTGTGACTAGGTGATGCACCTTCCCCAGGATACCTCTGCACCCATGTACACATTATTGCTGTGCACCTGTTCTGCACCCTGACACGTACTGTGCACAACTCACAGGTGTCCAACCCATTGGGGAATGTGTAGTACCATGTCAGTTATGCCAGCTGTACCTCCCACAGCCCCTATGTGTTTCAGCAACAGATACATGGGATGATATGTGGACTGTTATCATTGGTGTATGCCTGATGCCTGATTTACATCTGTCAACATCAACAGAACATGTATGGCCACTGCAGAAATGCTTACACTGACAACCATCATTGCATACCATGGCTATGGGGGTGTATACACCTTTATTGCTTTTACACACACATCCGTGATCTGCCATGGGACCACCGCACTGCATATCTTAGCTGTACACATGCTCGGTATGTAACATATGTCCTGTACTTTCACATGCAGTGTTTACAGATTGTGTTAGGTGTACAGCTGCTGACCACAATGCATACACACCATGTGGGGATATGTGTGCACAACCTTACCTTGATGGTTTATCACACCTCTTGTTGTGTGTACTACAGCAGTCACTGTTCATGGCAGGGGTATACCAGCATGGGCCTTCTGCAATTGCCAGTGTATGTTCAGCCTACCCTACACATGTCCCCCAATTCTGCATGATTGCAAGGTCTACTCATGTGCACATCCCATGGTGTTTACACAATGCCGTCACTATTGCAGTGCGGGTAGGGCTATGGCTGCCACAGGTCCTGGACATGACTATATGCAGATAGAGCCATTCCTACCATCCTTAGGATCCCTGCTGCAGCGCACTTGTGTTTCATGCTGAGACGACCACCTCAGAATTTATGCAGATGCATAACAGGTAAGCCCTTTATATATTTGTCAGCTTGCAGTGTTCCATACACTGCACAACACATGTTGCAGCTTAGACCCAGCTGATAATGTGGACTACTGTAATGCCGTATGCCATAGTGTATCTCAGCAGTAGTTGGGATTACCCTACAGGTATGTACACTGGTGTTACACTGTGTATGGGTGTTGTCCAGAACATGTCGCTACTGTAGGTCATGTCTACCAACAGTATGTTATCCCCTGTGGACACATTCCACAATGACAGGATGTTAGTAGTCATGCAGGTGTGTGACATACCCTACCAATGCCCCATCATGTTTGCCCCTGTGAGACCATGCATTTCACAGCAACAATACATGCACATGTACAGCATGCATTCAGGGTAGGTGTGCCAGATGTTTGCATGGAATATAACATCACCATTACATGTCCAGTGTATTGGCATGCATCTACATAAGACATACTCACCAGCTTCAGGCTGCTGCCTTGCTGTTACCCCTGAGAGACCTACATAAGTGAGTGAGAGATGCAATGTCAGTGGCCACCTGTGGCACTGCTACAGGCTGGGTACAGTACTACCATACATCAACCATAAATTCACACAATTCTACCACATCTGGACATCTATTTATCACTACAATGCAGCAACAGACTATTTGTATGACATATCAGATATGCATGATCTACCTGTACCACTGTGGATAGTTACACAACAGTGGTCTACTGATGTGCCCTGTGTCCCTACCTGCACGGTCCTCAGCTGGTGTGTGGGTGATACCCACCTCCATGAAGGGGTCCAGTGGTTGATGGTGTTCTGGATGGGCAGGTGCCATGAGCCTGGCCAGGAGCTCCTCCACACGTGTCAGGGGGGATGGATGACATGGTCCCCCTGTGGCAAGGTGATCCCCCTGGACTGTGACAGCAAACCAACTGGCATTACGAAGCAGGTTGCTGCAATGATGCCAGACCTGCTCATAACTGCAGTTATGCAGGCCGACATTGCTGACCCTGTGGACAAGATCGTTCCACAGGGTGGTCCACTCCTGCTGGTCATTGGCTGTCCTGCCAAACAGGACCTGGTAGTGCTGAACCAGGTGGTTTACGATGACCTCATTCTCTTCTGCTGAATACATGGGCAGCCTGATGTGTGCCATCTTGCCTGAAAAAAACATAAGGATGGGAACAGGCCTGAGCGACTCATATGGCAAGGTTACCACATTTCATAATACACATCTCTGTCACCCCCCCCCACCATATCAGCTTCAACAGACTATACACACACCTCATTAGGTATGGCTACAGCTTAACTACCATTAGGACAGATTGTGTATTGTACCACACCTTCTGCTATGTGATTGTAGCCATGTCCCCTGTGTGGACACTAACATTACTGGCCTGTTACAGACTATTCACTTGCATGTCATTGTCAGGGTCACTATGGTTACATATATGCCAGTGGTATGGCTGCTCTGAGACTGCTGCACATCTGACAGTCTGTGCTATACGGGAGTTCTATGCATACTGTTGATCATGTACTGGGATTGTGTAGACTATTACTACCAACATATGTACTATGACAGTGACACAATAACATGTATATGTTCCATTGACCAGCTGATCCACCTCTCCACACCCACCTGACCAGGATACCTGGTGACATCACATGTGTGTGCCAACCTGAGGCCTCCTTGTGTACTGTTACAGCAATACCATCAGGTGGAACCACCCAGAGGATGTTGGCTCACCCCCCCCTCAGGGCACACACCAACGTGTTCCTGTCGCCTGAGCTCAGGTCTAGGGTCTGTTGCATACCAGGCTCCACAGACACATGAGGGATGTGCTACATCAGTCTGAGGCACCCAGTACACATTCACATGGCCAATATGCTCCCCCTGCTCAGCCACCGGACCTAGCACCTTCAGGACATGGATTGCTGTTGTGAGTGGCAGTTGGTGGGAGCCTTGTTCCCATTGTGCCCATATTGGGGACCATGGGGCATCCACATCACAGACCACACACATCATCCACAGTGTTTACCCACCAGATGTGTCACATACACCCCTGTAGACTGTCCTCTATATCTACCAATCCTGACCATCTCCACGTGTGTATCTGCCATACTTCCTCATATTCCCATTGCATACCTCACAGGCGGGGGCATTGTGGTACTAGGACAGGACTAACATGTGACATACCCATACATGGTGCACACACTGACAGCTGTAGATATCTGTGTGTATTGCTATGTGTGCTGCTGCCTCGCACATAGCACACATCACTGTGGTAGTGATATAGGGGACATGTCTTTCCATACGTATCTGTTTGTGTGTGTTTGTACAGATGTAGACATTTGCATATCGGTATTTATCTATATGTGCATAGATATATGTGACTTCATATATATGTGAACATATATATGTCTACACATGGGTATATGTATATTTCTGGACATGCATGCTAATATACATTTATCCTTAGATATTATATCTGTGACATATGTACACATATGCATACCTATATGTGAGGTACATTCAGACATCAGCTCCACAATCTCACGGCACTTCCTTGCACAGCTGCACTGTTCTGCCTTGCTACAACACAGACAGGTGCTGCATATGGACACAGCCTGACACTGGTGGGATATATGTGGGACCTGTTTGCAGGTAACACTATTACACACCTATGGCATTCTGCCATGCTACATTACAGATTCAGCTGGGTATCCTGCCAGTGGTGGTCCGTGGCTCCCGCATGTCCATCATATTGGCATTACTTCCACCACCAGCTATTGGCCATGTCATATGCATAATCCCCATTACACAACACACACTATGATGGCTTACATCCTGTCTGTCAGTGCTGACCTGCACAGTTAACAGCTATGGCCCTCTACCCACAGGGACAAACACTATGGTCCATAGCAGTTGTTCAGTTGACCATCATCACAACAACACCTGCTGGCACATATAACGCATTCCACATCATCTATCACAGTACTATGGACCAGGTACTGCATTCTAATATATGTACACATACTTCATATACCTGTTGTGGGAAGTATGCATTAATGACTTGCAGCTCTGCAGATGGCTGCATTTTCAGCTGTAAATTCTGTGCATTTTCTTTTTTTCCATTTTTTTTTTAAATTGCTTGCTTTCTCTTTCCTGTGAATGGATTCAGCTGTTTGGGGAAGATTGCAGCCTGGTTTTAGTAAGTGATGCACTTGATCAGGTGATGGCCTTTGCACCAATCAGTGTCCTACTCTTGCTAACTGCATGCAGCTTGTTGTGTAGTACTTCCAATTACCACTGTCATGGCAACCAGCTACTATAAATCCTTCCATCATGTGGGCATGGTCCCTTTACTTTTCCTGTGTGATGAACGTCCTTCCTGTGTGTAGGCATCAGTGTTACAGGCAGCAGGTAGCAGTACCTATTCCAGGGGAACCGGCACACTTAGGCCAGCTACGTATTTGTAGGAGGTTCCAGAACTACAGACAGAGTGTGAGTAGAGTTGTGTTATGCTTTGTATAATACTGGTGTTACAGGGTGTCTGTGTACATATTAGTTCACCTTGGAATGCAGTCAGTCTGCATAGCTCTCAACTATGGCCTATGCTGTTGGTGGCCAGAGGTGTGCCAATCATGTTTTGTCTGTCCACCACACAGGTGCTGTGTCAGATATGCCACTGGCAGTGTGTGTGTTGAGTACTATCAGTACATGGCTACATCCATTTATGTTTCTAACCTCAATTCCCTGAATATGGGTATGTTGCAGACTATCCTGTAACACCAGCAACTTGCTTAGTGTATGGTAACAGTTTCCCACATATGGGCCAGTGTTCCAGTCTCTGTCCTCCACATACATACCAAGCTTTGCACATATGACATGCTGTCAGGGGTTGTTCTCTAGAGGGCTGTGTGTATATCACACTGTTATTGCTGTCATTGGTCCACTGCTGTTGTATCCCCCACACATACAGTGGTACTGGGGACATATATGAGTGGGCTATACCAAAACAATACATGCCTTTATGCACTTCAGAGGCCAGTGTATGTAACAGTGGTATATGGGCCTGTAGTATTGTGTCTAGAGAGGATGCACTATAACTGACCTAGGCTGTTACAATATGTGGGGGTATCAGGGGTGAGCTGCCTTAAGGTATCTGCATGTACAGTACCGTAT
>NC_056751.1:464039757-464069757 GCF_019279795.1 Protopterus annectens
CTCTAATTACAGCTTCTTAGACACAGTTAGCTTCTACATTGCTTAATCAGTGTAGGCATTGCTTACAGCCATGCAAACAGGCTTAAACCCACTTACTGCTGCTTAAAAGTGCTTACTCCCATCTACCCCCATGCTAATTTATTTAAAAGAAAAGACAAAGGGTTGATAGGAAAGTGGTGAAAAAAGGGGCACAAAGAGAGAAAGACAGTAGGTAAAATAGGTAGGGATGTGCAGGAAGGCTGGAGGGAAGGTCCATAGCTGGCCATTTTTTCTACAGCAACAGCTGTGCATATACACTGATTTTGGAGGTAGATTTGGACACTCAAACCCCTGGATGGGGGTGAGGACAACAATAATAAGTTGTGATGCTAATTAGACCAGATTACATGCCTACAGTAGGGAGCTGCAACCATGTGTTATTTGATGTTATTTAGTGGGTTTTGCAACAACAAAATTGGTTATAACGTGCTATGCCAGTGGGACTCGAACAGGGAATGCCTGCTTGTTAGGCGAATGCTCTGCCCAATTCACACTATTGCTTACATCCACGAGGCGGTCCGATTAGAACTGCTTCATCCAACACCGGCACGCCTCGACCCATAATTTCATACCAAACGTTCCCCCCACTCCTCCTCTGCAGCAATCATCCTTTCTCTGGGTGCAGGTCGGGTATAATCACACCACTACACACTGCCCACTCTCCACTTCTTGGAACCCATCACGTACGTTGTCTCGACCCATGGATCATCAGGCTTTCCCAACCTTGTAGTCTGAGAACATGCATGCCCTGCCATGATGAATCAGTGTAATGACAGGAATCCAAATTCCCCAAAATTTTTGGGTGCCCCGCAAGAGACGTTCTTGTCTTTGTTTCTAGATTAGACTTAGCGTGTCACAATGTTTCTCCCACTGGTTGTATCCTGTCTGTAGTTTGGGAAGCAGTGGTTTGTTTACTTTTTTGTGTTTTTGTTTGTATACTTCACCTGTTTGGGTAGGGGGGATATCGGTACATGTAACACGTATGTTGATTGAGCCCCCTCACCCCCATTGGTGGTGCCTGTGGTCATATATGTCATTCTTATGTGCTGTATCATATCACAGATATATATCTGTGTGTGTATATATATATATATATATGGTTCTACCTGACATAGTCGAAACCACACAACACCGACAACCACATATCACACACACATATTCGACAGTCCATAAACACGAACCACACATAACCGACAACGAAATAACCCGGAGGCCACACACACCACAATAACAATTAAAAACAAAACACATCCCCATTCCACAAACCACACACACAACACAAGCACACCAAAATCCTTACAAGCCCACACCCTAACCCTAATGTCCGCTACTATCGCACACTACCCTACCCTCCTACCTACCCCTAACCCTAACTCACTCTGCTCCCCTACCTAACCTAACCCCTAACCCACTTAACCCACCCCTATAACCTCCCTCCCCTAAACTCACTCTACCCTCCTCCCCTACCCTCCCCTACCCCAACCTACTCCCTAGCAACCTATCTCACCCTACCCTCACTCTTCCCACACCTATCAATCCTCACCCTTACCTGCCCGACCACACCCCTCTGTCTCGCTCTGACCCTAGCGTCCGCACTCTTTCCCCATGTCGGCATCCTCGGGCGCTGGTGGTTAATCGTCGTGTCGGTCTTCTGCATTGTCGATGTTCTGCCACTCGCCGATTCGCGCCGTCTTCTTCACTTTCGATCTTCTGGAGCTCAGTTCCGATGTCGGTCTTCTTCACTTTCGGCTTCTGTCAGGTAGAACCCTATATATATATATATATATATATATATATATATATACATATACACACACACACACACACACACACACACACACACACACACACACACACACACACACACACACACACGCACACGCATCTACATATTTAGCTACATGTCCTGTAATGTTGAATGGTATTGCTGGATGCTATATTTGTGGAAACGTCAGGGTTATGTGTATCTGTAATGGCTTACTGGTAAATCGCATTGGCTATGGTGTGCAGACTCCTGGGTTCGAGCCTTGAAGGGGCTGTTTAATTTGTTGCTGGCCACAACGAGGCCCGTTGGATATGGAGTGGTTGAAGCACTTTTAAGCAGTTGTCAGTGGGTTTGTGCGATGGTAAGCACTGCTAACTTCCGGTGACATCCGCTTACACATGGTTAGCCTCACTATTGCTTACTCTGTGTAAGCACTGGTTACCATCATGGAAACAGACTTGCACCTGCTTACTCATGCTTATTTATCCTTACAACTGCTGTATTTTAGATAGTAATAGTCTACTGGTTCTTGGGGAGGTGGTGAATTTGGTTTGTGTGTGGGGTTATCATTTATTACACAGCTTACTACTCCAGTTCACACATATATGTAATTTATTAGGTTATACAACTAAATATATTGATCATAACAGTGACTTGACATGGAAATGCAATGTACTGCAGTGGGACTCGAACCAGGATTGACTGCTCATGAGGAAAATGGTCTCCCCACTACAATATTGATGTACTGCTTCATTTGCACATATCCTGCTTTTTATCCTCCTTTTGCTATTTCAGCTACATTAACCTTAGCTAAGTACTGGGCACACCCGCACACCTACAGTTAGCTTTAATCGGATTTAAAAAAAATAAAATAAAAGGGTTTCTTCTTTTAATTTATATGTCCTGTTGCTGTTGTACACATGGGGGACTGTTGATGGGGATATGAGGACACCTAGGAGTGATCTCGCTCATTTCTTAACAGCTTCTGCTGTTCTACATTGCAGGGGCATGTTTATTCTGAGAGATCTGCTCTCAGACACGCTCCCTGCACTCGTACACGGTCTGTGTAAGCCTAGGAGCTTGGCCAGCTCACCTTCATTACAATGCACGGCATGCTGCCGTCCTGCTCCTAAATGGGCTCTTCCATGCAGGACTAAGGTAGTCCTGCATGGGAGGTTAGTGAATCCGGGGGAAAATCCTTCACTTCACGGGTATTCTGTAAGTTCAGCTTCTATTTTTTTAACTTCTGCTTTACAAATTTTCTGTTCTACATTCCCTTTCTGTGATCTTATTTTTTGTATTGTGAAATGTTCAATATCTGGATGCCTTTGTCTATATTTCTCTTTTAATATCTTTGGGACTGCTTTTTTGTATTGATTAATGTTGCTTTCTCCTTTTAATAAATATTGCACCATATCAGATCTGTCTTTCTTTCCCATGTTCATATCTCATTTTTGTGCCTTTCAAAAATCTCTAGATTTTGTTCTTTATATGTTCACACTTCCAAACAGCCCAAGGTTTCTTGGTCTATGTAATGTTTTTCATAAATCTCTTGCACTAATTATCACACATTTTTATTTGAAGCTTCTGACAGCTTTTCTCATGCATGTATTTTTCTTGCCACTATTTGCTCACTTAAACTTTTTGTATAATTTCTGTCTGGACATTTTGGGTTTCTTGCATAATTACATAGATCACCGGATGATACAGAAATATAAGAAGTCACAGGACTAATGAGACTAGAATAACAATAGATATGTACATTGGCAACACACTCTCCCGGATTCTCAGAAGCTTGCATGGCGTGCATGATTAGTGTAAGAGGTAATGTTGGCAATATGGCATCCGAGCAATACAAGTACGTGCTTGTTTGACGTGCGTGAGCACTCTTGCACTAGTGCTGCATGTTCCTAGCTCCCATATGCAAATTACTCCATTTGCAGGTGAAAACCATCCAAATGAGGTAAATCTGCTATCCAGGAAGCTGGAATCAGGGCATGCAGTACTAGCATAATATGCAGAAATGTACTCGGTTACTAACCGAATACAGTTCTGCAAAATACAAAATAGGTACATGACAGCTCCAAATAAAGGCTGTATATCATTGCGGAAGCATGCCAATGGCCAAGTATAAGGTCACTGGCATTGCAAACAATGCAATATGTAAAAAATACAACTTTTATTTTATTACTGCTGATCACAGCTGTTTAAGCATAGGACAGCGGTGGGAAAATAAGAAAATAAACCTAAAACAAGCATTCCAACTAAAATCAGTATTCTGTCATACAAGTCAATGGCAAGCAAAAGACAACCCGGCCAGTGAATAGTGGTTGCTAAGGGGGAAGGCTCAGTGTGACACATGTAACTATGCATTAGCAAGGAAGGATAGTTAATCCCAGTTTCCTACAGCATGAGAGGCAGGTCCCAACAGTGGAAGAGTATGAATAGCCGAGTGCAAGACTAGGAGGTAGGTGACATCTTGGGTGAATGTTTCAAGTATACTGTAAGTGATTGGAGCCCTGTGGCTCGGGTTTGCTCCTAGCTTAGCACAGCTAAGCTAGGGGGTGTGTCTAAACCTGCCTAGCACTTTTGGCAAAGTGTAAGCGGGTGTGCATGCCGCGCACTGGGATTTACAGGAAGATAAAGGAAGTTAAACTAGGAAATAGCAGCAGTGTGCACATTGGAGTACACTGATTGTGCGGCGTGCCCCCGGGCTGAAACAGAAGGGCAATGGGAAGGTAAAACAGCAGTAGGGAGGTAATCAAGGGGTACTAGCTTAGCTGCCAGGTGAAACATATTGGAATCAGCCAATTGCACAGGCAGCAGACCAGCCCAGCCCAGCCCAGAACACTACTATAAACTATGCAAACACCTACCCCTCTGGTTTTTCCCACACCCTACACCACCGGTGTAAACAAGTGGGGACTTTTAACACTCACAACAGCAAAATGTTAGAGGCTGCAATAGCTATCATACAACTTGTAGAAGAGGCTGAAGGTGATGAGGATGTGAATGCTGCCGACCAACCCACAGTGAGGAGACGGAGAATAGTGTACAGACCCAGGGTAACCTACCAAGGGCTACATGAGCTGGAGATAGTGGAGCGCTATAGGGTGGACAGGGACCTCATACAGCAAATTGTTGAGCTGTGCCGGCCACGCCTGACACACAGAACTAACAGAGGGGAACCCATCCCAGTGGATACCAAGGTATGTGTAGGCCTAAGAATACTAGCTACAAGTACCTTCCAAAGGCCAATTGGGGATATGATGGAGATTTCACAGGCATCAGCATCCAGGGTATTCCACCAGTTCCTGGATGCCATGTCAGAACATGTTGGTGAGCATGTATATTTCCCCATCACCCATGAGGCGTTGGCCAGAAATATGCATCTCTTCCACCAAATAGCAGAATACCCTGAGGTAGTGGGTGCAATAGACTGCATGCACATACACATCAAAGCACCAACCGGTGAGCAGGGTAGGGTCTACTAATACATCAACTGCAAGCGCTTCCCTTCCATCAACTTCCAAGTGGTGTATGTTGCCCAGGGCATAATACAGAATGTGTGTGCTGGCTGCCCTGGAAGCTATCACGATTCCCACATCTGGCATCTGATGCAGCTGTACCAGAAATTTGCCAATAGGGACATCCCACACAGTCACCTAGTGGGGATGCTAGATACACACTGGAGCTGTGGCTGATGACACACATCAGAAACGCACACACCCCCGAACAAGAACTCCATAATTAGGCACACACACACAAACAAGAATCATAATAGAGCATGTGTTTGGGATGTCAAGTCACAGTTCCGGTGCCTGGACACATCCAGTGGAGCCTTGCAGTACTCACCAACTACATGTACCCAAATCGTCCTTGTATGTGCCATGCTACACAATATGATCCTGCAGAAACAGCTGCAGCAGGAGCAGCATGGGGCAGGGCCACACCACCCCCCACAGGTGCCAAGGCCTGCAAAGGCACAGAATGACTCAGAGGAGGAACAACCTGAGCATGCCCCAGTAAGCAGAAGGAGGCATACCCAGTATGCCCTGGCCCTGGCAAAGAGGCAATGCATAGCATATACTCTGACATGGGAGAGACCCAGGGAATAACACCTCTCTTTGACTCTCATATACAGTAAAAGGGATGCCAAACATTACACTACCTGTGCCTAACCATGCATATGGAGTGTACTATGTGCATCCGACATAGGCTGCCTCGCACCACCACCCTCAATACTGGGATACCCACAAGATAAGGGACTCACACATGCCAGTCAGGAGGGAGGGTCATATACCCAACAACAGTCACAGCTAGCAGGACAGGTGTAGACAAACACATACAAATGCTGTACTATGGCCTCTGAATGAGGGCTATGGGTAACCACCCCTCCATGCCTATACAGACAGACTACAGCAGACCAGGTAGTGGGAAGTCAGTTGTGAAGGCTAGGAAGTCAGAAACTAATATGTAGGTAATCAAAAGATAAGAACTGTAGTACACTGGTATTGTCTAACCAGCATGATGGGTAAGACTGCAGACTGAAATGGAGTACATGACATACCAGTACAGTCCTAGCAAATGTGTACAAGTGTCAGGAGTGCCCCCATCCTACATAGAAATATAGTAACAGTCAGGTGCACCCCCCCCAATCCTATGTAGAAATATAGAAATAGTCAGGTGTTCCCCCCACTATGCAGACATGTAGCAACAGTTAATGCCAAATGATCAATGGATACCCTGCAGACACAGCATGCTACCTATCAATGCACAGCACAAAGGTCAGCACTGCAGTACAAACCACCTGGACATGATCCATACATGCAATACAGATGGCCTTACTGGGCATGCTCACACACACAGGGAAATGAAGGCAATGTCAGTCATCAACATACTGAAAGGTCATACTGGGCATGCTCACACACTTTAACACATGAAGGCCATGTCTGCAAACACCAGTGGACCAGACATATTCGGCAGTTGCAATTGTTAGTGCAGACACTTGTCAGTATGCACCACTCATGCCTTGCACACACAGTGGATAGGAATACAGACATATATGTAAGGACAACACACTGTAATAAGCCAAAGGTAGATGGACATAGGTGCGTGGAAGAGGGTGACCATGACAAGTAGCCATCCAGGCCTGTTCCACCCAGCACGCAGCCAAAGGGCCCCAAACACATGAGGTGCAGATTTCACTCACTGCAGATACTAGCGACCAGTACCTGTCAGCACCACATACTATGTGGTGCACGTGCCAGCTGTGCAACATGACTGTACAAGGAAGTAGTCATCTAGTAGATGTATACATGTACCTGTGACATATGACCCCGTGTGTGGCCGCATGTGTCTTGTCACCCCTACCTGAATGGGTTATGGCCCATGCACACACCGCCCACCCCATAGCACTACTATGACAAGCCTGATGAGGTAGTCCAATGTGAAATACATCTTTAGGAGAGTTGCAGTCTAGTAATCTCCATGGCGTGTCCCATAACTGCACACTGCTGTGGTGTGGTAAACTAGTTAGGTAGGAGTTCTAATCCCAGACCTGGCAACTGTGTGCATGTGTCAGTGTTTGTGTGCATGTCTGACTGTGTAGAGAGCAATGCCTTTTAGGCTACTCACACTACTTACAATTCATATACCCACCTTTGGCAAGGCTACTGATGTCATCCATCTAGAAATACTCCTCTGGGAAGACTGTAGACCAGTAATCTCCATAGCGCATCCCATAACTGCGTATTGCTGTAGTGTGATAAAGTAGTTAGGTAGGAGGTCAAACCCCAGACTTGGCAACTGTGAGTGTGTGAGTCTGTGTGTGCATGTCTGTCTGACTGTGTAGAGAGCTATGCCTTATAGGCTACTTACAATTCTTATACCCACCTTTAGCAAGGCTGCTGATGTCACCCACCTAGAAATACACCTCTGGGACAACTGCATCCCTGTAACCTCCATAGCATGTCCTGTAACTGCATACAGCCATAGTGTAACAATCTGGTGTATGTGGAGACCTACACCTGCTTTGCTTAGGCAGCCGCATGTGTATTTTAAGTGATGCTCATGATCAGCTGATGGCCACTGCATGAATTGCAGCTGTCCCCTAGCTGACTGCATGTGAAACAGCTGTGGTAACATTCCCATAGCCAATTGCATGGAAACATACTCCAATATCTAGGAACATCATGGTGGTGTTGGCCCTTTTCATCCACTGTGAGCAAGAACTAGATCTGTTGTGTGGCAAACAGAATTTCAGATGGATTGGGGTTTACCTCTAACAACATACACTGTGGAAAAAGGGCAACAAACAAGAGGGGGATGTGCCTGACCTGCTACAGACTGTAAGTGCTGCTATACTGCACTTGGAGTAATGTTGGTTTAACAGTGTTTGTGTGGGGATATGGCTGTTGTACATGTCTCAATACCTGCCATGTCAGTTCCATGTTTATGAGGAATCCCCATCTCAGGGTCATCTGCAGACTGGGCAGTGTTGTTTCCTTGGTTTCATGTGTCACCTATGGAGCATCTAGCTTTGGACTGCAGAAGGTAGTGTAAGGATTGCAGTCTGTAGATGGTGAAAGCCGTGACAGTCACTGACATCATATCCCTCATAGGACATATGTTGCAACAAATCCTGTAACAACAGTAAATGTATGCGGTTATCACAGCAACATGTCAATATTGGCCCTGTGTATTTGCTTCCAGTCACACCTCTGTCAACCTTTGTACATATGTCGTGCATGAAGTGGTGCATATGTGCTTTACAACATAATTAGTGTCATCATATCTGAGAACAAGCCAGTGATATATCCGACTACTACATATGTTATGTACAGTAGGGGTTACATTTCATGACATTACCTGGACATTCTGTGGATGTTTGTACAGTACTGAGGTCTGTGTACCTATGGTGAATGTCAACAGTGTGTGTATTGTTAATATGCACCTCAGCCTGTGTACAGACTGGTAGATGTCATTGTTCTAGTTCCTCTCCTATCAGATGTAACATGCTGCTCCACTGCATGATACTGTATTGGCGTACATGTTTGTAGGGCCATACACACACACATGTCCCATGCCACAGAGAGCTATCAGACCAAACTGTGTAGCAGGCCAGTATATGTAGGGTCAGTCTGTGAGTGGCACATATGAAGATGATGTAGAACAGATAGTCCATATACTGTAATATCATGCTAGCTAACCATATGTGGCTGTGGCTGTGTTCACATTGGTTGTGGTTATGTACTTTCACACAGGTGTATCTTACCTGTGCTGTGACATGCCTGTTGAGCCTGCTTTATATGCAGGTACATGTGCATTCTCCCATAGGAAATGTAGGCCAGTGTTGATCCAGTCTGCCTGCAGTCTGCACAGTGCATTATTACATGACTAGCAGCTTAGTGTACTTACCCAGTGGGATGTCATGTGCAGATACTTGCCAGATGTACCACTGTTGGGCCTCCCTTAACAGTCATGATTGTCAAACAGGGCAGTGGGATGCAGTGCAGATGTATGTCAATATCTAGTGGGTAGTATGTGGCCATGGCACCCCTGTACCAGTGGTCATAATGTGTCAGGCCAAACAGGGGTGTGTGAATGCATAACCTATGGTGGAAAGTATATACTAGTCGTTATGTGTTATACCTATCTACATGGCCGTCTGCATCCATATTGTCAGGCATGGTACACATGTGTAGCACTAAGGGCTTATGTGCATACCTCTGGAATGTACGGAGTGTGTCAGACTTTCCACATATATTGGCCAATATCTATGCTGCAGTCCACAGCGGCATTACGTGCTAACAGTGGTACTGTACAATTATGTCCTTAGGATGTCTGTCAGTAGCCAATGGCACACATGTTATAAGCAAATTTGACCTCCCACACACACCATGTCTGTGAAGACAATCCCAATGACAGTAGCAATAGTCTACTAGTATACCTTGTATACATACCTGACATCCCCTTCAACTATGACATCGGGATCATAGAGGCTGGGGTTGGGCTACACTTCATGTCCAGGATACATGGTGGAAATATATCTACATATGCTTATCCAGATAGCCGATATATATGATTACACATGTGTACTACTCCCAATTAACACTGTCATGGCAACCACCCACTATAAATCCCCACATGATGTGTGCATGGTCCGTTTACATTTCCTGTGTGATGGACATCCGTCCTGTGTGTGGGCAGCAGTGCTACTGACAGAAGGTAGCAATACCCCTTACGGGAGAACTGGCACACTCAGGGTAGCCACATATTTGTAGGAGGATCAGGAACTACAGACAGACTGTGAGTAGAGTTGTGTTGTGCTTTGTATAGTACTGGTGTTACAGGGTGTGTGTGTACATACTAGTTGACCTTGGAATGCAGTCTGTCTGCATAGCACACAACTGTGGGCCTATCCTCATGCTGGCCAGAGCTATGCCTATCATGTCTTGTCTGTCCACCACATAAGTCCTGTATCTGATAATATACTGGCAGTGTGTGTGTTAAGTACTATCCGTACATGGCTACATCCATGTCTGTTTCTAACCTCAATTCCCTTACTAAGGGTATGTTATAGACTATCCTGTAACACCAGCACCTTGCTTATTGTATGGCACCAGTTGTCCACATATGTACCTGTATTCCAGCCTCTGTCCATCACCTACATATCAAGCTTTGTTCATATGTCATGCTGCCAGTGGTTGTTCTGTAGTGGGCTGTGAGTATATCACATGCCATTGCTGCCATCAGTCCACTGCTGTTGTATCCTCTACACATATGGTGGTGCTGGGGCCATATATGTTTGGGCATCACCTACACAATACATGTGTGCCCTTATGCACTCCTGAGGCCAGTGTATGTAACAGTGGTATATGGCCGTGTATTATTAAGTCTAGGGGAGAACACCATAAATGACCTAGGTTGTTACAAAATGTGGGTATCAGGGCTGAGCTGACTTAAGGTATCTGGATGTACAGTGTCATATACTTCACCTATATATACATTACTGACATGGATCTGGTTAATGCAGGACTACTGCCCCTGCCATACAAACTGCTCTGTTTGTCGGTGTGCTCATGATGGTGTCAGTTATGCTATGTTATGTAACAGTTACAACCCATGTGGTGACATGATGTCTTTACCACCTACTGAGTTTGTACAGTGTGTAGATAGAGGCTGCTGAACTATACACCTGCATTACATACTGTTGATTGTTTGGTATCCTGTGGCCCAGTTTGTCTTCCCTATTGTACAATATGAAGGGCTTGGCCTGGACAGCAACAGTTGTAAACCTTTCCAGACTACTGTATTACTGTAACTGGTTCACAGTTGGATTACTTGGTTTATATAATTGTCAGTGTCTGAACAGCCATATGACATGTCATATACAACTGTAATAGTACACGATTAAAGGTTTCCATGTCTGCATATCTGTGGGTGGTGTTTTTCCTATGACCTCTCTGTGGGTAAATGTTGCAGGCAACGATTGTCATTTGTATGGGAAGCCCATACAGTGTCCAGTCGTTCAGGGGTTAACTGTAGGCATAGTGGTTGTTCCATATTGTGTGTACCTTCTACTTATGTATCTTACTGTACATATAACTGGGTGTGTATGTGTAGTCACATGTATACATATATATATATATATATATATATATATATATATGTGTGTGTGTGTGTGTGTGTGTGTGTGTGTGTGTGTGTGTGTGTGTGTGTGTATACCTGTATCTGCATATCTGTATCCTGGGGATGTTGATGGGATCCACATATTACATTTCCCACGGGAGCCAGACTGTACTGCGTGATATGTTACCAATACTAGCCTGACATCATACAGGTGGGATGTAGTACTGGTAACATTGTGTGCCCATGTTGTGTCAGGTCCCGGTTATGGGATCTGCAACACTTGGTAGTGTACTGCAGGGTGGACATGTTTGGCTGGGGGGATGGCTATTCATACAAGACGTATAGTGTGTGGGTCCTCTCAACCCCATTAACGGTGAATGAGGACATATGTGTCGTTTGTTATTCTGCCATTGCTATCTACAGATGTATGGCCATATATATCTGTATAGATATATATATCTACTACCATATATATAACTATGTCTGTATATACCTACATAAATATATATCTGCGTACACATATGTAACTTGCTGTGTATATGTAGACATATAGGTGTAGACACATATATGTGTCGATGTAGGCATTTGAATGTATATATGTTCATATATATTGATATATATGTATATAGTTTCAGAAATTTTTATATCTACAAATATATATATATATATATATATATATATATATATATATATATATGTTGTATCTGTTCAGATATTAATATATGTACACAGACATACATCTAGACATTGGTATACATTCTCTGTACTGTTGCATGACTGGACTGGATGATATATTTCTGAAAACATCAGATGTGTTTCTATCTGGCATGGCTTAGTGGTACATCACCTTGTTTATGGTGTGCAGTGTCCTGGGTTTGAGACCTGTACGAGTTTTTTATTTTGTTGCTGGGCAGAACACGGCCTGTTGGATACAGTAGGATTAAGGCACTTTTGAACAGTTGTACGCAGGTTTGCATGGGGTAAGAACTGCCTACACACGTTAAGCAATATAGAAGCCAACTGAGTGTATGACACTGTAACCGGACGTTAGCAGTGCTTAGCTACATGCAAACCAGTGCACACCAACTTAGAACTGCTTTAAATTGCCTTAAGCACTCTGTAACCAACGGCCCATGTTCTGCCCAGCAACAAATTAAACAGTGTCTGTAAGGCTCAAACCCAGGACCCTACACACCACAGACAATGTGAATGACCACTAATCCATGATAGATGTACATACATCTGATGGCTCCAGAAATATATCATCCAGCACAATCATTCCCAACAGTACAGTAAATGTACTTTAACAACTAGATGTATGTCTGTGTGTACACACATATATATATATATATATATATATATATATATATATATATATATATATATATATATATATATACACCCCCTCTCTATCCATGCATACATCTATACAAATCTGTCTACATATATATGTCAAGATATAGATATATATATATACAGCAAAAAAAAAAAAAAAGATATATATATATATATATATATATATATATATATATATATATATATATATATATATATATACCTCACAAGATGCTGTCGCGTTCAATTCTCAGCTAGAGCATTTTCTGTGGGAGGCATGGAATGGGCCTTCTAGGTTGAATTTGGAAGGCTGGGGCTGGTAAGATAAGCAGCGAAAGACAACAACAACATATATATATATATATATATCTATAAATATATCTATATATATATATATATATATATATATATATATACATACATATATATATATATATATATGTGTGTGTGTGTGTGTGTGTGTGTGTGTGTGTGTATATACAGATATATATCTATAGATATCATAGAGAACATAACAAAGATATATATGAACACAGGCACCATTAACGGGAGTGAGGGGGCTCAAGCAACATATGTCTCACACATAGTGATATCCCCCCTGCAATAAAATACCGACTGTTGCAAATGCCATAATCAGGACCTGACAAGCCATCCCACCTGTATTATGATAGGGCAGGTACTGATAACATGTCATGCAGTACAGTCTGGCTACCATAGTGAATGCACAATGTGTAAGCAATGAACGGCCCTATGATACCTATACTCAGACACATGTATGCAGATACTCATACATGCAGATATATATATATATATATATATATATATATATATATATATATATATATATGTGTGTGTAACTACACAGACACACACAAAGGAATGTCTAGGAAGATACATAAAAGGGTGTACACCATACTGAACAGCCAGTATCCCTACAGTTGCAATCTCATCCGACGGACATTGTATGAGTCACCCATACCACAGACAAGTATTGCCTGACACGTATACCCACAGAGAAGTCAATGGATGTAACACAACACACAGGTTGGTGTATATATAGAGAAAAGGTTCAGTTGTGTACTATTACAGTTGTATATGCCATGTCATATAACTGATTATGCTTTGACATACATACAAACAGAGTAATGCAACACTCAAACATATCCTTTAGGACAGTAGTCCAAAAGCATCACATCTGTTGGTGTCCATGCCAAGGCCTTCACGTAATCCAATGGAAAAGACTGACGTGGCCACAGCATAGCAAACTATCCACAGTATGTCATGCAGATGTATAGCCCAGTGGCCTCTAAATGCACTCTGTATGCAGTCCCTAGGGTGAAAAGACCTTGGTTGACTCTATGGGTGCTATCTGTCACATAACAATGCATAACTGTAATCATCACAATCACACTGATGGCAGTCAGCAGTAGGCCAGTAATGTTCACAAAGTGAAATGTATTGTAATGTACATGTGCATACCATAAGGCAGCTTACTACTGGTAGTCCTCACATGTTGTAACATCCTGGGATACTTGTGGTGCATACCCCAATACACTGCCTTACAGGGGCATAGCACACTGTTACATACACTGAACTCAAGACTGCAGAGGTGCACACGTGCTGTGCAAATGAAGCTCACATATATGTGGTGCATATGGTGTGTACACCATTAGCTATTGACAGCATACCTGATTACCAGCCAGTCAGATAATGAACTGCTGGACATGTTGTGTGTAGTTGGGGCTGTGTCTGAGGACATTACATGGACATTCTGTGTATGTGTGTACAGGACTATGATCAGTGCATGTATGGCAGGAGTCTGCAGCCTTCGCTATCCAAAGAGCCATTCCTGACCCCTCAACCACCAAAGTAATATCATCGGAGGGCACAACAGCTATCTGACTTCTACAATGAAGATAGCAGAGCATATACAGTTCCATTTATAGTTATACTACATATAATATAACCAAGTGTATAACAATACCTAACATATGTCCATACCTGTGTTCCTATGTTGGGATAGCTGGGTGTGTGTGTGTGTGTGTGTGTGTGTGTGTGTGTGTGTGTGTGTGTGTGTGTGTGTGTGTGTGTGTGTGTGTGTGTGTGTGTGTGTGTGCGTGTGTGTGTGTGTGTTATCTGGTAGTGTGTCCATTAATCCTCAGAGATACAAGGACCCACTACTGCAGGGCTGAAGAGATCATGTGGCTCCAGATCCACAGGTTGCAGACCCCTGGGTTAGTATGATTGACGACTGTATGTGCATTGCACTTACGACACATGGGCTCTGTACAGACTGTGGTAGATGTCATTGTTCTCCATCCTGTTCTGTCTGATGTTACATGCCACTCCAGTGTTTACCTTGTGTATCATATGTGGCTGTGGCTGCATTGCCATTGGATGTGGGTATGCATTTTCTCACAAGTGTCTGCTATGCTGTGCTGTGACCTGCTTGTCGAGCCCGCTACAATCGCAGGTACATGTGTATTCCCCCATACAATATACATTCCAGAGTTGTGGCAGTCTGCCTGTAGTTTGCCCAGTGCTTTGTGACATGCCTAGCAGCCTACTGTAAATACCTAGTGTGCTGTTATGTCCAGTTATTTGAAGGACATATTGCTGCCAGACCAGCATAACTGTTGTGTATTTCTGACAAAGTTGTTGTATGCTGTACAGTTGTATGTCATTCTCTACTGGGTAGTATGTGGCCATGTGAACTCATCAGCACCAGGTATTATGTGTCTGGACAGACTGGTGTGTGTGCGTGTATACACTGTGTGGGCATATGTACCCCAGTATTGTCGTGATATACCCATGTACATGGCTAGTAACATCCACATTGAGAGGTGTGGTCCACGTCTCGCATGAAGGGGACATGTCTACACTTCTGGACTGACCACAGAGTGCCACACTGTCCACATATAGTGATCATATCCATGCTGTAGTCCACAGCATCATTACTGTGCTAGCCGTGGGTCCATACTATGCTGCGCCTAGGATGTCTGTCCGTAAGCAATGGTGCACATGTCTACAGCAGATGTGACCTCCCACACCCAACATGTCTGTTAAGACACCCCTATGACACTGGCAACAGTCTACATATATACCCACAATACATCCATGATATCCCCCTGTACTACGGTGTTGGGACTATTGGTACTGAGGTAGGACTCTTCTCCATGTTCTGGACATATGGTAAACAGATATGTGTGCACATATATCCACATATCTATGTAGATATTATACACATTTACATATTCACATACATATATGGCCATATACGTATCAACATACATATATGGGGATATATATGTACATATATATATATATATATATATATATATATATATATATACATATAAATACCTCACATATACATATACACAGCACTGACTTCAACAAGTGGCTAAGTGTCTGATATCATTCAAAGGGATCTGTTATCTGTCTGCCTGGGGCGACATGATGTACAAACCACAATGCCTTGGCAGAGACAGATTGCACGTGTTGCCCCTGGGATTCAGGTTACTGGCTACAACCCCTGGCACCCCCATAGCACCTAATCTAGGCAAGGTTCAAAGGGCAAAACCACCACTGTAACAGATACAAGCATGCAAAACTGACAGTAATGCGACTGAATGTTAGAAGTCTAAACCTAAATAGACACTCTCCTGAGCCACACATACAAATGGGGAACATCGATATCTGTGCAGTACCTGGGACCTGGTGCAATGCTCCAGAGAGCACACCTGTAATACCTGCCTACAACCCTTATCACACATGTCAGGCAACAAAGCAAGACCACAACACTACAGGTGGAGGAGTGTCCATATTCACCAAGGTCATTCACACCTCCATCCTAGTGTCAAACACAATGTATCTGAGAATGACCTGATGCAACTAACACTATGTAAGTCTGCAATCCAAATTGTAATGCCTACTGATCCCCCTCCATGGTCCAAGGTTCTCACTACACTGTTATAAACATACTGGACAATATTAAGATACAGTCAAACACCATAATACTGGATGATTCCAAATACTCTGCCATTAACTGGGAAAACATCTCATGTACCACCACCCTTTACTAATGGTTTCGGGAACTCATATATTCCAACCCCCCTGGATCAACTAATCTATTGTCCAACCAGAGTCTCCAATATCCTAGACCTGGTCATTACCAACATGGGTGTCAGATGCCCCACACCAGTGGCCACCCCTTCCAGGCCAGATCTGACCATTAGGTAATCATTGCTGACATCCATATCCCACCCCTACCCACCAGTAAGGATCCAACATGAATAACCTCTGCAAAGCCAGTGTCATGCTACTCAAGTCAGATGTGACAAACCTCATGACACCCATGGAGATGGGAGCTGAAAGTTCAACTGGTGAATCCTACACTAAGGCACTGTGTGAGACATCCACTCATGCATGCATTGTGCCATCCCACACAGACCCGAAGCACTGTCTTCCAAACAAGGAAGCCAGTCTTGTGCTCCACTGCCATGAACAGTCTATATAACAGAAGGAAGACACTGTTGCAGTTAACAGGATAATCCCAAAACAGAAACTGCTCCCTTACCAGCCTCAGTAAGAAGCTGCTACCCCTCGAAATCTGCTGCAGCTTGTTACATAAATATAATTGCCATAGATTCCAAAGACAACCACAAGGCATTCTATAGTTATGTTCAGGATCTATACTGCAATGCTCAGATTTGCTCTGTGCTACAACAGATTGGCATTAAATATATTGATTCAAAGGAGTGTTCCAATATCTGGGCAGACTGATTTAGTGCCACATTCAGCCTCCCTCACCCCTTAAAGGGCACATCTCAGTAACAAAAGGTTGCGAAATTCCAGTAATCATGGCCGCACAGGTGGAAACTGCCGACTCCACTGCTAGGAATACAGCATCCATGGGACCAGATGACATCCCGGGCTTTGTAGTACATGAACTACTACATAACCCTGCATCTCACCTAAGTGCCATGTGTAATCATAGCCTCACCTCAGACTTCTATCTCACTGAGTGGCGCACAGCTACAGTTATCACACTCCACAAGGGGGAATCCACCATGGATCCTGGGAACTACCATTCCATCAGTTTGACAAGCCTGATCTACAAGGTCATGGAATGCATTATCATGCAACTTATTAACAAAGACATTGGCAATCAGTAAACACTGGACCCCACCCTGTTTGGGCTCATGCAGGGCCGATCTTGTCTCCTGAACCTGTTTGACTGCTTTGATTCATTCTCTGGAGCTGTGGAGGAGGGTAAGGCAGTGCATACAGCCTATTTTGACTTTTCCAAGGCCTTCAACAACATTTCCCACTCTAAAGACATAGTTAAACATGAGAAGCTGGCCATAAACAACTGTGTCACTCGATGGGTTGCCAACTGACTTACTGACGGAACCCAGACTGTAAACGTAGCCATGTACGATCCCTGCTCCAGACATTTGACAAATTGGAGTAGTCAGGGTCGATCCTGGCACAGCTCTTGTTTGGCACCTACTTCCCTGAATTACAGGCCAACACTACTGAACTCTAGCTAACAAAATTCACAGATGACTGCAAACTGGGAGCCATTATTGGATCCCCAAATGATGTGGATATTCTATAACATGGCTTTACAGAAACAGATGCTTGGTGCCAGAGCTATGAGCTCAAGCTTAATGCTAAGTAATGTATAGTTATCCCCTTTGGACATACCACGTGCCCATGAATTACCACATAGGTGGCAGTACACTAAACACCAACAGTGTGCTGACAGACATAGGGACACAGGTTTACAGTGGTCTTACCTTCATTAACCGCATAGCCACAACAGTAAGGAAATCCTCCTATATGGCACACATTATCACTGAGGGCTTTGCATCCAGAAAAAAGGGAATAATTGTCCCACTGTACTCATCCCTCATTACACCTTGTATACAGTACAATGCCCCTTTGGTATGTACCTCACAAGACAGCTGCAACAGCTGGGAAGGCAGTGAAAATACCTCACTGTAAGAATTACAGACATCAAACAGATGGCCTATGTTGACCGTCTAGACATCCTGCAGCTATACTCTGTGGCATACTGTCTACACAGAGGCTATCTCTGGGTCACATACAAGGCAATGTCAAACCCTGGGAAATGACATCTGTAATATGTGTATGTACTGCTATGTACAGTACATGTGTCTATGTGCTCTCATTACTGTAGCAAAGGGTACTGAGTGTCATGTCTGGGACACACAAGTATATGAGGCCTCCACAGCACTGTTATCCATGTGAATGTGTGACATGCAGGGGTAGCAACCCAGGGTATGTGCTCTCACACAGGCATGCAGTATAACATGGCATTACTTCTGTTGACATTGCTGTCCCAGGGAAGGGTGCAGTGCTAACATTACTACTGACAACAAGCACATCTGCTGGCATAGATGCACTCTGAGGGCTCACTGTTGTGTACTTGGTGTATGGGCTGTGTCACCGTATATATTCCCTATTGGATAATACTCAGACATGCGGAATGTAACTATAGAGTACCGTCGATACAGCACATGTTAGTGAGGTCTTACATGTAGTAATGGCATACTCATTGTTGTCAAACATCCATCTATTGACACATTCATCCTACTGCATAGTCACTCGCCAAACTGGTGTCTGTCCATCCCTCTACAGATGTGCAGATGGCAGGTCTCCAGCTGGGATATGTACAGACAACCTCTGCTTGATTGACACCAACATGTGTGGCCAGCTGTGTACTACTTCTCACATATAGGAGACATCATCCTGTATGGGCCACATACCACTGGTACCTACACTACACTACCACAGTCAACTGAATATGCTTAGGTACGGGTCTCCATCATAGACACTAACCACGTGTTGTACCACATGTTGCATACATGTCAACTGGATCACTTCAGTGGTCATGTGTAGAAGGCACCTAGAGGATTGGCTGATTCATGTCACTCTCACCCTGCCAGACACTAACATGGTGTCTGTTGCTAGATTGCCTGCTGGCACATGGCAGGTGGCATGATGCCAATGTAGGTGGCATGATACCAATGTACACACACCCCCTACACATCCAGTCCCTCCATGGACAACAGCCAGTTACACAGCTATGACCACCTGCAGCAAAGCACCACAGTATTGACACGTGTGCATGTGCATTACTGAGGATAGCATTGTTTGTTTGTTAGTACACCTGTAGTTTGAAAGTCCATGACTGCCTTCACAACCACCACCACTCCCATTGCCATAGTCAGATGTGGCTGCTGCTGCATTGGACATGACATGTAGCCTGTTACACTCCTCTCCCTAACAGCTGCATGTGCCTTGCAGTACCAGCACAACAGTGTGTACAAATGGGTCAGTAGGCATGGGAATCCCATTGAGGTCTGCCACGTGTGTATGTGTGCATGTCTGCATATCTGTAGGGTACACCATTCCAAGGCCACATACTCCTATTACAATACACATTGCCACACAGTAGTACAGATATTGTTGTTGTCGCCCATAGGTGTGACATCACAATGCAATACCCTACTATGCCTGTGGCATGTGCATTACATGCATATCGCTGTGGTACCACTGTTGTGATATGCAATGGGATGTATTGGCGTCATGGGCAATGCGTGATAGTGGGTATGTCAGAGTATCGAGATGGGTTCAAATGTGTACAATATCCAGTGGGGGATGTGGGTGCTGTGTACACTGTCATTACACCATGGTACACCTGGTATATGGCCAACGTACCACTCTCTGGTGGCCACTGTCACCATCACCCATACATATAAATGATAACAGGATGCAGCCCAGTTACACATATGCTGTGTGCAGTCTACCTGTAACACATTTGACACACGGACTAGTTAGTTAGCAACAAGACACCCAGGTCTCTAAGATGTGTTTCTGCCTGTTATGTGTCAGTCAATGTGTATATGATGGTATGACACACTATGTATTCTCCATATACAAACATTAAATCCCCCATTCCCATATTGTACATGACTGTGGATGTTCTGCATGTAACGTGTGACCTGGTACACATCTCACCCTACACATGGTGTTGTGTGTGCAATGAAAGCCACACAGTTCAGCAGCACTACATACCTAGATAGCGGTCTAGACACAGTGTTGCCAAGTAACGATGTGTGTGTATGTGGATGGCTTGACATAAGGGTGCAGATTACACATGTACCAGCAGGCCACTGGTCAATGTTGCATGGGCAATAACTGTTATACATACCTGTGACATGTGTGCAACTGCACACTAGATATGTCATGGACATGGTGTCACCACAGTGATATACCCTTGTGGAATATGACTGCAGACCATCCTCCTGCTGACACATGTACTCCCACAATACAAATGGATAACATTATGGAGATAACAATCAGTGTTGCTAACAGCTGAAATGCATCATATCTGCATGGCTACACTACCTGACATGTATGCATTAAACATTACCCCTGACAACATCTTACACTGCAGTACATTGCAGCACTCTATTACAGTCACTGCGTGTATCAGAACCATATTAGCCTGCCCCTGCATCATTGTTATGGATGACAGAGATGTGGCACAGGTATCATCATATGCACAGGGTGTGTTAAATGCATCATAGCTGCATGGGTACACTACCTGACATGTATGCATTACACATTACCCCCTAACAACATCTTACACTGCAGTACATTGCAGCACTCTATTACAGTCACCATGTGCATCAGAACCATGTTAGCCTGTCCATGCATCGATGTTATGGATGACAGGGATGTGGCACAGGCATCATCATATGCACAGGGTGTGTTGCTGGTGTGCCAGAGGCTGAGGGTGGTCCATACATTTGTCACCATGTGTGTGGGTGAGGGGTTTAGTTCATTGATTGGGGCATGGTGATGTGGTTTGTGTCGGTATGGGGTCCCCTATGTGTGGTTGCATAGCATCTGGGTATGCATGCACACAGTTCTGCCATGTGACTGCCCTATACGGGTGTTGTTGGATAACTGCAGACCATACATGACAGGGTGTTCAGTTTATTGCCTCTGGCCATGGACATGCTGACTGTGCCTGCCAGGGGTTCCATGGGCACTTGCAGGTACAGACATTGAGGTGCTACTCTCCCCTGATGATGACAGACGTCCACTGGAACCATGTCCTGCCTGGGACTGGCCATGGCCACGTGCATGAGGCCTGCCTGCTGTGGTGTGGTGTAGACAGCACCCCCAGTGGTGTGCTGGGGCAGGTACTGCCACTACGGGAGTGGTTTGGCGTCCTGGCATGTCCATGTTGGCTGTCAGCTGCTGGTGTTTCTGGCCTGCATCCACGCAGCCATCACACCACTCCCACCACATGTTCAAGCACAGACATATCACGGTCAAGAAGGCTGAGAATCTCACCCCACAGTCTATCTATGACCTCAGTTTGTTCACGGAGGGCAACAGCAAGTTCACAGAGGTTGCCACTTACAGCTGAGAAAGCAGACCTCTGCAGCCTCAGGCCCTGTCTGGTGTACATTTCCATAGGTGTCTGTGCCTCCATTATGACCTGAAACATGCTCCTGGTGGTATCAGTTGTAGCACCTCTGCCAGGGGCATGATGACTTGCGGCCCTTCCACAAGTGCCACAGTACATCTGCCAATGTGGTGCCCTGCTGGACATCTGGATATGCCGACTGTGACCCGATACAGTTGGCATGGACACCACACTTTCCTGGTCAATGCCACCGACTGCCATCTTTCCCTCTGCTATGGCCACATGTGATGGGGTTTGTAGGGGCACTGTAACTGTGTGCGAGCTTGGGGTGGCTAGGAGGGTGATGACACATGTTGGTGCAGTGTCAGCCTCTGACAATCCCACCTGTGCCTCAACTGTACCATCATCATCATCGGTGTCTATATGGACACCTACCTCAGTTTGCATGCAGGAAGCACCCTGACCCACCTCGCCACCTGTGGGGGAAACAAACACACACTTTAATACCTGTACAGCATTGCATAACAGTATACACCCACACCCACACACACTCACACACACTCACACACACACACACACACACACACTGACAGTCCACCTTACTACCTCCCTTTCCCTGGGTTTACAGACAGTCCCACAGTCAGTTACATATGTTCCCATCCTGCATGGCACTTGCTAACATACACTCATTACTACTACCCATTAACATATCATTCCTCTCCATGCCTACACGTGTGATAACAACACTTGACCTGTTACTCCATCACCTCCCTGACTTGGGTGGAGTAGGTTGTGCATGGCCTCACTGCTGTCATCCTGTATTACCCTGTGTATGTCCAGTCATGGTGTACATGGCCCCTATATGGCTGAGGATGATACTGTCACTTCATATGTCATACACCAGAGACTCATACTACAGTCTTGCTCAGTCCATGCCACATATGCTGCACAATCAACCCATCATGCGGACAACAGTAATACCTGGGTACACTTACTGATGTGCTCTGGTAATTCCCCATTGCATTAGTAGTGCTGCATATGTGGGTAGCCAGTTATCTATCTGCTGCTGGCAATATGATGTGTATACCTGGTATGCACTTTTCCTCCCAATGCATGTTCCATGCTACAGACCTTGTTATGCTATCAGCTGTCCTGTGTTCACATATCAGACAGGTTGTCCCAGTGTCTCATGTGTCACTCCATGTACATGTACAGCACAATCCCAAGGAGAAGTACTGCCATGTTATCAATCCCACTATCGCCTGTGCATACACGGACACTCACACAGACACACCTGTAGACACACATCTGACATGCATTGACCACACTCCACTCCACCAGATTGCACTTATTGACACAATCAATACACACACGCACACGCACACACACACACACACACACACACACACACACACACGCACACACACGCACACACACACACACACACACACACACACACACAGACACACACACACCACACTCCTACATGTAGGTTTGCACAACATTTGTAAACACAGTCCTCCCATGACCCTTCTGTCAGCATGCATTACCTATGGTGCTCAACAGCATGCAGTGCAACTATAATGACTTCCTGCTAGTGGCAGTATACATGTGTGTGATGCATGGGCTGTGTTGGTAGGTGATGACCCTCCCCCTTGTTAACACTGCAACCATGTACAAAGTGTTACTGTGGACCTGTTCCACACCCTGCCTTGTACTGTGCACCATACTTCACAGGTGTAGAAACCATTGCTGCATGTGTAGTACTGTGTCATTTATGTCAGCTCCAATGCTCACAGCCCCTATGTGTTATAGCAACTCATACCTGGGATGATATGTAAACAGATATCATTTCTGAATGCCTGATGTCTGCTTTACAGATCACAACATCAGCAGTGCATGTATAACCAGTACAAGACTATTACACTGAAAACCAGCAGACCTTACCATGTCAGTGGGAGGTGCCCTACAATTTTCTCAGACCTCTGCATGGTTGCAAGGTCTACTCATGTGTACATCCCTTAGAGTGCACACACTGCTGTCACTAGTGCTGTGGGGTCAGGGTTACATCTGCCACATTTACTTAACCTGATTGTGTGCAGCTACAGCCATGGGGTTGTTGTTTCACACATGTCCCTACTGTAGGCCGTGTGTCTTGCCATACTTTTCATCCCTGTGGACACATTGCACATTGACAGGATGTTAGTTATCTTGCATGTGTCTGTGGTACCCTTCCAATATCAAGGCATGGTCTCTACTGTGATGCAGTGCATTTCACAGCAACAAAACGTGAACATGTATGGCATGCAGTATGGATAGGTGTGTTAGATGTGTGCATGGAATACCCCATAGCTATTATATGCCCAGTGTATTATCATGCATGAACACAAACCATACTCACCAGCTACAGGCTGCTGCTGTGGTGGTATCCTGGAGGGCCCTACATAATTGTGTGAGAAAGTGGATGTCAGTGGCCACAGCTGTGACATTCATAAAGGGTGCATGCAGCATTACGTTTCATCAACAGTAAAATTCCACAATAATACAGCTGAAGCACAACTGTTTATTACTAGTACACAGCAACAGACTGTATATGACATCTCAGATTTGCATGATGTACCTGTACAGATGCAGATGCATGCACAAGAATGGTGTACTGATGTGCCCTGGGGCCTTACCTGCATGCTCCTCAGCTGGTGTGTCGGTGGCACCCACCACCACAATGCGCCCTGCCAGGTGTTGTTGCTGCAGGCGGGCAGGTGCCACAAGGCTGCAGAGAAGCTCCTCCACATGGGTGAGGGGTGGATGGAAATGTTGCCCCCCATGTTGCGAGGTGGTCCCCCCAAATGGCATCTGCACACTGATGTACATGGCAAAGCAGGTCGGCTCAATGATGCCAGACCTGTTCATAGCTGCGGTTATGCAGTCTGACATCATTGACCCTATGGACTAGCTCATTCCACAGGGCGGTCCTCTCCTGATGATCGTGGGCTGTCCAGCCAAACAGCTGTTCATAGTGCTGTACCAAATGTTCTATTATCACCTCAGTGTCAGCAGCACTGTACGATGGCAAACGTGTGTGCGCCATGTTCCCTGGAAGACATACAGTTGGAAACAGGTCTGAGCAACTCCTACAGCAGGATTACCATAGTTCTTAATACACATCTTTGTCTCCCCCCACCATATCAGCTACAACAAACCATTCACAGAATGCAATTGGTATGTCGCCTGCTTACTTACCATTGCGACATATGTTGTATTGTACCAAGCTTTGTGCTATGTGTTTGTGCCACGCTTTGTGCTATGTGTTTGTAGCCATGCTCCCTGTGGGGATGCTATCTTTGCTGGCCTGTTATAGACTATTTCACCTGCATGCCATTGTCAGTGTCACTATATATATATATATATATATATATATATATATATATTTATATTTATATATATATATATATATATATATATATATATATATATATATATATATATATATATATATATATATATATATATATATATATATATACATATGAGTACATATATCTTGAAGGTTGCTGATATACCTATATCCATATGAGTGTCTGTGTACCTGTAGACATACAAGTCTCATTCTATATCACACAGATATTTATCTATATGTGGGTTGCATACAGACATCTGGTCCACATTATGTAACTGTCTTTCATTCACAGCTGCACTGTTCTGCCTTGCTGCAACACAGACAGGTGTCACATATGAACACAGACTAACATTAGGGTGGTATATATGGTGAGAGATTGCTGGTAAACCTATTATAAATCATGGCATTTGTGCATGCTACATTGCACATTAATATGACTGTCCTGCAAGTGGTGTGCTCTGACACCCATGTGTCTATCATGATGGCAGTACTTCCACCAACAGCTATTGCCCACACTAACATAACACACACAGATATTATGGCTTACATCTTTGTCATTCATTGCTGATCTGCACAGTTGGCGGGTATGTCCCACTGCCTACAGGGACAGACAGTATTGTCCAGAGTAGTTATTCAGCAGAACATCATTACAGGGACAACTACAGATGGCACATATCAAACATTCAGCATCATATATCATATTAATTTTTCCCACATACTACATTCAATTACTTACATTTATGTTTTACATGCCTTTTTTTCTGACGGGTGTGACACCTTTCTGTTTTTGGTTTCTTGTTTTTTCAGTGTGCGACTTTCTCTCTCTGTCTCTCTCTCTCTCTCTTTCTCTCTCTCTCTCCACTAGAGTGATTGAGCTGGTTTGGATGGATTGCAGCATGACTTTTGTAGGTGATGCATATGATCATGTGATGGGCTCTGCACCAATCAGTGTGCAACAGTTGCTAACTGCATGCAGCCTGCTGTGTAGTGATTCAGATAACCACTGTCATGGTAACCCTGTACTATAAATTGCTGACTCATGTGGGCGTTGTTCCTTAACCTTTCCAGTATGGAGGACATCCTTCCTGTATATAGGCAGCATTGTTACAGACGGCAGGTTGCAATACCTCTTACAACAGGACTGGCAGATACAGGCCAACTACACTTTTATAAGAGGTTCCATACCTACAGACAGTGAGTAGTGTTACTATGTGCATTGTATATTGCTGGTCTTGCAGTGTTTGTAGTGTACATAGCAGTTTAGGATGGAATGCAGTCTGTCTGCATAGCTCTGAACTGTGGGCCTATCCACATGATGGCCAGTGGATTGTCTGTTTGATTTGCCTGTGCACCACACAGGTCTTGTCCTAGATATATCACTGGCATTCTGTCTGTTGCATGCTATCAGTACATGGCTACATCCATTTGTGTTTCTGATGTCTTATTCCTGCATAAGGGTATGTTGCAACAAATCCTGTAACACCAGCAATTTCCAGGGTGTGTAACAGCAATATTGTGAGTATGGCCCTGTGTTCCTGCCTCTGTCCTCCACATATATGGCAGGCTTTGTCCTGCTGGGATATGGTTAGGTGTTGTTAGGTAATGGCCTATCATTATTTACTGCTAGCATTCCTGCTATCATCCCAGTTATATCGTGGTCTCCCACAACATTTGTTGGTCAGGGTCCATACATGTGACAGATACATTGACATTACTACAAGTAATAAATTCCCCCCTATTGCTTGAATACAGGGTGTAATTGGAGGCTGCTGAACTACATCTGTTATTGTTGATTGTTACTTATCTTGAAGGCAAATCCTTTGTCTGCTGCTGTACGAATTAAAAGGCTTGGCCTGGACAGCATAATCTGTTATATATCCGAATTGTCTGCATCTACTGTTTTGTGTGGGCCTTGCATTCATCACTGCTTAAATATTTAATATTCTATGTGCTGTAAGTGATGGCATATATTATTGTATAGTACACAAATAAAGGTTGTCTGTGTATACATACCTGCATGTCGTGTCATGTCCTTTGAATTGTGAGTGGGTATATGTGTAATGTAAGTATTCTTATTTGTGGGAATGGCTGCCATACTACACATGTCACAGGTGCCAGTTACAGGGATTGTGGCTGAGGGATATACTTTGCACGCAGTACGTCCACACTACTTCTACATATGTATGGCTAGTAATACCTTTTGTCTGTGTATATGTGTTATGTACCTATATAGCTCATATACTATATATATATATATATATATATATATATATATATATATATATATATATATATATATACCTGAACACAATTGTAATGTATAGATGTGTGTGCATATCTGTACTGTTCTAATGTGTACTCCTTCCACATTGTACATTCCCTACGGTAGAATGACTTTTCTGCATGATATGTTACAGATATTGCCCTGACATGTACAGGTGAATTGGATTACTGTTGGAGCATTGTAGCTGTGCTGTGGAGGGTCCTGATGTCAAGTACTGCATGTGCTGAATATTGGATTGTACAGCTTATCCGTTAGGTCTGGAGGGGGTTACATATCACTAATTACCAGGTGCCCCTCATTTGTGCCTCCACCCCTCTTAACTGTGCTTATGGTCTGTTATGTTGTACTGAGTGGTTCAGGATTTTGTTCCCATGTGGAAATGTTATACACATGTCTATCTGTATATATATATATATATATATATATATATATATATATATATATATATATATATACACATATATATATATATATATATATATATATATATATGTGTGTGTGTGTGTGTGTGTGTGTGTGTGTGTGTGTGTGTGTATCTGCATAATTATATATGTGAAACCCCCATATATAGAGGGATAGATATGGACATTGATATAAATATATATATATATATATATATATATATATATACACACACACACACACACACACACACACACATATATATATAGCTATATACACTGAACATATTTATCTATCTATGTACAATGGCTGTTATATGATAATTTGTGAGTCATCCATACACATATATATACTTATAGCTGTCTGTCTGTCTACATTTACAGATATATATCTGTCCATATGTCCATGCATGTTCAGCTTATATGTTTGGCCTGTCCCTCATTCTCTTGGCAATTGACATGGATGATCTTAGGATTGAAGTCAGTCACTCGTGCCAAATTTGTGTGTTTCAGACTTTTCATCTCCTTCAAAATATGTGTTCTAGTACATATAACTGTGTAACTATTAATGTTTTAATTGTATTAGAACAGTATTTGACAGATATCCCTATTTGTACCCACATTTTGGCACACTTTGTCCAAAATTCTTGCATTAAGAGGTTGTGTGGTATGATATTACTACATTTCATGTGCTGTTGATTGATTGTGCTGGATGATATGTTTGTGAAAAAAAGTGGGTTATGTACATCTGCCATGGCTTACTGGTAAATCAATTTGTGTAAGGTCCTGGGTTTGGGCCTTGCAGAGGCTGTATACTTTGTTGCTGGGAAGAACATCGGCCGTTGGATACACAGTCATTAAGGGACATTTGAGCAGTTGTATGCAGGCGTGCATGGGTTTGCGCGGATCTAAGCAATGCTAACCTCTGGGTGCTGTTTCTTACACTCATTTAGCTTATACTTTGCTTAATCTGTGTAGGCAATGCTTACCACTGCGCAAACACAAACATGCTTACTACTGCTTATTTGTGCTTACACCTGCTTACTAGTGCCTTATTCATTATGACACTGACAATTCACATGTACATTTAATGCAGTACTCCAGTTCACATTTAAATGCTATTTAGTAGGTTATACAGCAAAACAATGGTCATATACAGACTTCCCATGGAAAATAGAATGTGCTGCAGTGGGACTCAAACCGGGAATGCGTGATCTTTAGGTGGATTCTCTGCCCACTACACTATTGCTGTTCTTCTTCATTTGCATATTTCTACCATAATGTCATACCCACGCTCCCTTCCCCCGGCCCCAGAGCTCCACGTACACAGCATCCATCCATTCTCCAGTTGCTAGCCCTGCCATACCACACCTCCATAAATTTCCCTCTCTGCACATCTTGGTACTCATCCAGTATACTATCTCGACCCAAACATCTGCAGGCTCTTCATCCATTTAGTCCACGTACGTACGAGCCTTCCCTTGATGCTCCTCTGATACTGGTGGAGACATTGATGTGACCCACAACATTTGGTTTGTCCCGCCAGGGATGGACCTGTTGTTGTGTCAAGAGTAAACTTAGCTAGTCTACACTGTTTTTCCCACTGGTAGCATCCTGCCAGGGTTTTGAGAAGCAGCGGTTTGCTCACACACCTGGCCAGCTTCATCTCCC
>NC_056751.1:464074757-464076134 GCF_019279795.1 Protopterus annectens
TGCTTCATTTGCATATTTTGTCCTTGTTATGCTCTTCAGCCTTTTAGGCTGCTTTAACCGAAGCTGAGCAATGGACACACCCACGCAGCTACGGTTAGCTGTACTCAGAGTTTTAGACAACAATACAGGGGTTTCTTCTTTTGATTTTTATGTCGTGTTGCTGTTGTACACATGGGGGACTGTTGATGGGGATATGTGGACACATGAGCGGTCTCGCTCATTTATTTCCACTTTCTGCTGTTCAACATTGCAGGGGCATGTTTATTCTGAGAGCTCTGCTCTCAGACATGCCCCCTGCACTCGTACACGCTACGTGTAAGCCTGGAAGCTCGGGCAGCGCACCTTCATTACTATGCATGGTGCGCTGCCATCCTGCTCCTAAGCAGCTGCTTCCGTGCAGGAATAGACTAGTCCTGCATGGAAGGTTAGTAAATCCGGGGGCACGGGTTTAAGGCAGTCTGTTCTATGTAGTCACTGCAAGTACAAAGAATGGCCCATTATGAGTTACACGCCTCTTTGTTTATATTCCATGCATACCTAGAAGAGTGTTTGTGAATAAAGAAATCACAAGTGCCAGTCATTTGGTCTTTAAAAAGAAATCCTACAAAGGAAAGACATATTAATCTGATCCAAATATTTAGTAACTAGTGCATATTGAGATTGTGGAGAATATCTTCAAGTAACCAAAACTCTACAACCATGAATAAAGGGAGGAAAAGTTAGGTAGCCTTGAGATAGCATTAATAAGAAAAGCCTACTTCATGTTGATCTGAGTGCATAACCAAATCATGAGCAGGTAGAATATGTTAATATTGTTACAATACCAACATGCATTGGAGCTAGCCCACTGTCTGTTGTAAAGCCTAGTGGGTGCATACTGCCAATTATGCAGCAGTCTGAACATAGTTAAATGGTGTACATTGGGAAAGTTCCAGAAGGAAGTAGATTTTACTGCTTTTGAACATAGGTAAATGGTGTACACTGGGAACGTTCCCAGAGGAACTAGATTTTAGTGCTTTTAAACATAGTTAAATGGTGTACACTGGGAAAGTTCCAGAAGGAAGTAGATTTTTTGTGCTTCTGAACATAGTTAAATGATGTACACTGGGAAAGTTCTGGGAGAAACTAGATTTTAGTGCTTAAGCCCATTGCTTTGGAGATACAGGAGTCTGAGGGGAATTAGTACTGCCAAACCTTCCATGGAGAGTTGGTGACAGGTAAAAAGTATTCCTTACAAAAATTGCTTATTTTTAGTTTTTCAATCTCTCTAATCAATAATAGGCTATTTTATGCAAATTGTTGGAAAGATATGTATATTTCAGTGTCCTGTTTTACCTTATGTGATCTTTTGACATCTTGTATTTGGAAATATTGACA
>NC_056751.1:464076634-464153776 GCF_019279795.1 Protopterus annectens
AACAACACATGGTACACACAACACACACAGGCTCTGTCTCCAGCCCCTTTATATTTTGAGTCTGTATGTTTTCTACTCAGAGCAATTCATTTTGAGTCAAGGTTTCTTTCACCCTCTGTAGTCTGCAGCAGTGCAAGCTCATGGTCAAATGGGACCCAAGGCAGGGTAATGGATTGTACCTCCATGCAGAGCCAGCTGCCCCATCCCCACAGAGACATTCCAGTTTTCCATTATTTGGCTATTTCTCCCCAGATACCATAAACACTGTTCAAACCTGTCAATGTGCATGTTATTTTCTTCTTTACTTCTACAATGATTACAGATAGTTAGATTTAATTTAAATATTTTATTTCAATTTTTATAGCACATACATTGATAGCCATTTGCTAAACAAACAATACAGTCTCACAAAGAAAACAGACAGCATGAACAGTAAACCTCTCTGCCTTTGAAACTCACATTCAAAGAAAATGCATCTGGCCAGTAAGTGGCGCATTTAAGTTGGCCCTTGGGCTGTTTTCAGACCATAGGCCCCTTGCACTCATTTTTAGAACCATGCATAAGTGCATGTGTTATTTGACTCACCTTGCTGATTGCAGTAAATTATATTCATTGTATAATACAGCACCACTTGTTACAGTGTGCTTTAAACTTGAAGTTTTGAACATTTTCGGATAAGCAATGAAAAAACATATATGAACAAATAATGACAAAACTACCCAAATCAGTAAATTTCAAACATAAACAGCCACTCAGACTTCTGTCATTACAATTCTCCAATATCAGTCAATACATAAAATCTTTGCAGAAATAAAAGTCATCTGAATAATTCCACATTAAAAAGATCTGTAACTAATGAAGAGGTTGTTACTGTCAAACAACTTTTCATTTCAGTGTTTCATCTACAAATTCAGTGCCTACTGCCCCAGAAAGAATTCATTGTTTATGTTAAATTAAAAAAAATAGGTGGTAATCTGGCGATATTGCAATGGCTGGCAAACCAACAAGTTCGTAGTTACTAGGTATCTCATCCAAAGGAGGAAATACTCAGAAATGCAGCACCCCCATTCCACCTTAAAGTTCACTACAGTGTCAGCAATCTGTCTACAGGGTTTGGGAGTAGAACCCTTAATTATCTGGACCAAAGGCAAATATATTACCTATTGTGCTACTAACACTGCTTCCAAATTCAATAGCACAAACACTGACTGCCATTTGCTAAAAAAACAGTTGCACATTGAAAGTGGACTTCGCATAAGCAGCAGTAAACTTCTCTTTCCTTGAAAATGCACTGAAACTAACAATTCCTTAACCAGTCTGGTAGCTCATGTTGAAGATTCAGCCTCTTGTCTCCTGTAACTATGGTACAGAGTTTGATCTGCAGTATGTTAATTGACTAACCTGCCATCCTTACCTAGAGCATTATACACACAATCACACATATTTTGACTGAAGCAGCAAAAAGGAAAGTCTGCAACTCAGCTTCTGAACAGCAGCAGCAAATTCCAACTTATGGATGGAATTTCACCAAATTTCAACTTATTGAAGGAATGGATGGAATGGCAGCAGCAAGACAATTGAAGTCTGCAACTCAACTTGTTTAAATTCTGCACATGTGGAATGCGGTTACATTACATCTGTGCTGGCTGGCATATATGTGCATCATACTAAAAACACATACATGTATACAGAGTGCATGCATCTTCTTAAAGAAGAAGAAGATGCTGCATTTAAGAAATGTTTTAATTTTTTAATTGTTTAATTAAAAACTGGCAGCTGCCTGGCCAGCAGGCCCCCTGTCAGCAGACCCTAGTCAACTAATTAGGTCGCCTAGTGCTATATCTGGCTCTGGTTTGCAGTGCATTTTGATCACAATTTTCTTTATATTCCAAACTTGTTTAGTAATCCCATGAAAGGTTTCTGCTAGGACATCTGCACATGCACATCTACATCACTTTGTTCAAATAATACTTTGTACAAACCGTTTTAACTATCTGTTTACTTTTCACATTCTCAACCTAAACTCTCAGCCGCTTTGACCCTTTCTGAAAGTAATCCTCATTCTTTTCTTTGGCTGTCAGTTCTCTTTAATGATGTGCAGCCCTTTGTACGAACTTTCAAAAAGCCTTCTGAATTACCTGCTCACCTTGATCAGCAACAGCTGTACCTACTGTAACTGTTAGCACCCCGGAGATTCCTCCTTTAAAGAGATAAGAGTCTATAAACCCTGATTTCCACCTTATCCCAGAATCAAGGATTTCTAACAAATTATGAACCAAATCAGAAATATGTTTAGTAGTCTTACATTCCTCATTGATAAGAACATTAACTGGAACTTTATTTTGCATTTCTGTAATCTCTCCCTTTTCCAAGGGGTGGTAACTCACAGTCGGTTTGTAATTCATGCCAGATTTGCTTTTTATCATTTTAAGCACTCAGCAGACACATGGATTTCAGATTGACTTTCTTTTCTTTGTCTATAAAATGTTTACAGTAGAACTTAATGTTTGTCAATCACACCACTTAGTGTATTAATTTGTGATTGCTTTATAACAAATATTTTCCTTGATGCAACTATAGAATTCTATCACATATTGTACTACAACCCCAATAACCTTTTCAATCAGTTCTAGTTTAGTAATCACACTGCTAATTTATCAACATTAGTTTTAGAGCCTCAGTAACCTTTATCACACTCAATTCAGTAAGAACACTGCTGAAAATGCTAGCTTCACTCTGAAACATACTTTGACTCTCAGTATCACTTTGCTGTGTGTCAGTAACACCTTAGGTCATTCCTCTGTAAAGTTCACTTACAACCCAATGAGATACTTGTGAGTAGAAAAACTTTGTTTTGTTTCATTAGCAGTCAACACATGCTTAATCTTGACACATATAACTGTAGCACATGTATCATTACATGCTTTATTTCTTTTGATTTTCAGCAGATATTAGCCTAGCATTAATGAGAAAAACATAATTTGCTTCAATAATTGCCTTTGTTTTTGGTGTCATTTGAAGGGAGTCAACATTTGTCAGCCTGGGAGGATGTTATCGAAATATCATACTGCCTTGCCAGGGATGGCCTGTAGCTGTCTCTTCTAGAGTTTTGATTATTGCAAAGGCATTGCCCACCACAATAGTGCCTTTTTTAGGCAGTGCCATCCTAATAAACTACCAACATAATGAAACAAGGAAATGGAAATATGAAGGTGTTACTGATGAATGTTAGGAGACTAAACAAGAAACGTCATTCCTACAGGCCCTTCTCACCCTGAAGGATGTTGACATCTGCATAGTGACTAAGGCATGGTTTAAAATGGCAGCAAGCACTCTGGCTATGCAGGGTTATAACACATTCTACACATTTGGAGCAGGTACTGTAAAGCAAGAGGGAAAAGGTGGAGGTGTCTTAATATCTTCATCCAGAAGAGACTCACAGCAAGGCTGATAAAGCAGCATGCTGCACTAGAGCTTCTTCATGTCCAAATAACCACCAGACAGGACCTGTACCATATGTTAGCTAGCTACAGAACTCCGTCTATGACTCAAGAAATCCACAATGCCTATCTGTAAAAACTAGAATCGCTCAGTATTAAACCCAGTACCATTTTCCTAGATGACTTAAACTATCCAGTTATGGGCACCAGTGGTGGTGGTGTAGATTTTGAAGTCTAAACACAGAGATTCCTGAACTTTGTTACTATAAATGCCCTGGAACAATTAGTCAGAGTACCCACTACAGGGAATAACATCTTGGATCTTCTCTTTACTAACATGGGGGCTTCTTGCACCATCTCTTGCATATTTTTGCCACTTGTTATGTCTGTAAAGCTGTCTCCTATGACATATAATTGAAATCATATATCCCTTCCACCTAAGGTGCTTTTATAAATATCTCTAAGACAAAGTACTGCTCCAGAGTGATACATTGCCAAGTTTCTGACCCCTGCCAAACCCAGTTAACTCCACTGAATATGCAGAAACATACACCACTATGGTATAACAGCATGTAAACAGGTGTACAGATACAGCCATACCCCATAGGAACCATGGCAGGGCAATCCCCATAAACAAGCCCACATGGTGGACCCATAACATCAACAAGCTTTACAACAAAAGGAAGAGAATTCTGACCAAAAGAAAAATAATATTTCCCAGAATGTTACATTCCTTGTCACTGAAATAAACAAACACTTCAGGGGCTTAATAATGTCCACCAAAGTTAAGTTTGAGGTTAAAACAGCTACCCAATCCATAGAGATTCACAAGGCCTTTTATAGTTGTATTCATAATCACAAAATTACAATGCATTAATGCACTAAGCTGATTGAGAATGATGTTATCCACACTGAGGCTGATGATATAGAGACCCTATTAGCTGATAAATTGTAACCCTCACTTCCATCCTTCTGCCCCTCAATGTATACCTGAAACTGGCTCACCTTCAGCTATTATAAAAGACCAAGTCCTAAAAGTGCTATTAAAAGCTAACATACTGCATTGATAGATCCTGACAGTATCCCTGGATGCATCTTAAATAGCATGACACACAATTTAACCATACCACTAATAACATTGTTAAACCTCAGCTTCCAAAGAGGTTTTGTACCAAGTGAATGGAGAACAGCTACAGTCATTCCCCTTAATAAGGAAGAACCTTCCACAGACCCAGACTATTACAGACCCACAAATCTGTCCAGCCTCATATGCATGGAAGGATTTTTCATGGAACTAATCAATAAGGGCATAGGGTGTCTTCAAACACTGTTCAAATCTCCATTTGGATTCATCAAGGGCAACCTCAACATGACAGACATTTTTGAAAAGGCCGCCAAAGCAATGGATGAATACCTTGACCTGGCCAAAGCTGTTGACACAATCTCCCACTCAGATATAGTAGAAAAGCTAAATAAACTGGGAATACACCCTTATGTCACCCACTGGATTTCCAACTTGCTGACAGATAAGATGCAGGAAATCAAAACAGGGAGTGCTACCTCCACAACGAGACTAGACACCAGTAGAGTATCCAGGGTTCTGTGCTGAGACCGCTACTATTTGGCATTTACTTCTCTCAAGTAAAAGCTAATACCAAAAGTCTCTGGCTGACTAAGTTTGCAGATATTTTAGATAAGAAATGTCTTCCTTTGAAAATTTACCAGGTTAATTTTATTTACAATGGTTGTCTATGAGTTTTTTATGTGATAGACCATGGTTAAAACTTGCTAAGGTCTTCTAGCTATGAATTGTTATAAATTATCTCTTTTACAGTATAAATGGTTTATTTCCTTTGGCTTTTGCCGTTAATAAGAAACTCTAGAGCACAAAGTTCTGTTTTAGATAAAGGAGAAAAAAGGTGCAAAACTTATACATACTAAACAGTAATAAATAGATTAAAAACAGTCTGAGATGGCAAGCTGGAAGTTCAATTCACCTTGGATTATGGAAATATTGTCAAATTGAAATGTAGTTTCAGAGTCTAAGTGATATGATGGTGAAGATGCAACCAGTAACTACTAAATACATGAAACACATTCCCAGAAGAATCATTGTAGCAGGTCATAATTAAGACAAAGTCCACTCACCATCACTTCTGTAGTTTGACAATAAGCAAGACACTGAAGCTGCTAATGCTCCAGAATGAAAGAAGAAAGAAAAAGTAGTTGATGGTTCACATCCCTTGGGAAACATGCAGAGGTATATTAAGACTACTGCAGCATGACCACAGTGGAGACATTAGAAACTGTAACAGGACTATTAAAGGTGAGAATTTGGGTTGCTTGGCAATCCTTAAAATGTTGTAGCAGAGGCCTTGCACATAGCAAAAGGAATCTGTCTGCTAGAAGCTTCTTCATGGTCATTCAGAACAATGCAGTGAGCAGTGGTTCACTATCAATGAATATTGCCTGCCATAAAATGTAACAGTGTCCAGGTACCTGACCAGCCAGCCTGTAATCCAGTAACAGAGTGCACAGAACATGGAAGATGGAGAACTTATACTGGAAATCATTTTTTTTTTTTTTTTTGGGGGGGGGTATTGGGTATTTGTACAATAAAACTAACTAACAAGAAAACAGGTGCACTGCTCCAGGTATTTAAGTGCTCTTAGAGGGTGCTCAGCTGAAGGAAAAAAAAAACAATTGTCTCTGATTGCCATGCAGTTCTTTGGAAGGCCTTTATTGAAATACAGTCAGTTAGCTTTTAACATCCTAATGAACAGCATTCTTAGTAGCTTAAAACTAAATATTTAATTTTAGTTCAATTAAATATATTTATATGCTGAGTCCTAAGTAAATTGCCATTGTCAGAACTATTATTTATTTGTGGTCACTCTTACTATAAATGCTGTAGTACTGCTGTTCAAATCCTGACTTTTAAAGTACTTTTCATGTTTTACACATGGACAAAATGAAGGCAGATGAATTAAAATAGAGTGATGACTGACTACAACTATAGACTGAAGGGTCTATATTAGAACAGCGAAGTCCGGTAAGAGCGAATACCATCTGGGCAACACCAAATGTGCAAAAATGGGAAACATTGCAAGAAAGAATGGAGATTGCTATAGGTAATTCTTCCCTTTACTTCAATGTAGTGCGATCTCAGAGTTGGTATATTTAAGTAACGGGGGTGTGGGGGGTGCGGAAGGGCTTGACCCCTGCATAAAACACTTTAGGACAGTTTGCCTGTCTCAGTTTTTTTTTTCAGATTCGAAAATTTAAAACTTCGACCATATGGTGTCGACCATATGGTATTCGGAGTTTAAAACTTTTGTTCCAATGATATAGACCCTAGACTGAATGATGAGGATTGCAGGCATATCTGTGTCATACTAATTCATTTAAATAAATGAGATATTATCATGCATACCTACTCCATCTGCTTATTCACTTACATAATACATGGCAACAATTTGAACAGACAAAATTCTGATCATTTAGAGTCTGTCTTTTGTATACAGAAAATGCTTATCTGGGACAAATGTAGCTTGCAAAATAAGGTTTTATGGTTTAGGGAACAAGATGGCTGCCTCACAATGCCAGGTCTAGAGTTCATTCCTGACCTCCAGTCAGTGTCTTCATGGAGTTGCATGGCCTCCTCATGTCTTTGCAAGGTCTCTCTACATACTCAGCTTTCTTCCCACCTTGCAGCTTGATTGGATGCTTTAAGCTGTGCATGTGCATTGAATTTATCCTAGTCCTTGTGGATGGAATCAAGCCTGAAAATGGTATACGATGATCAGTTCACTTACATCTTTAGCAAATAAATAAATTAACTTAAATTAAAATGAGAGACCTGAAAAGAGAGCAGCCATTCTGTCCACTAACACAATAGCTGTATCCATGATGCCTCCATTCATCTGACTAGGTTGTAGACAAGCACCTGTCTTCCATCTTGCATTAATACCACTTAATGTATGCACAGTGCTTAAGAATAAGAATGGCTACAACTGTCTGTCTGTGAGTAAGCAGTAAGATGAATAAAGCGCATCATCAAAACTTCAGTTAATGAGTCACAACGAGGGGTTGGTTGGGATGTATATACAAAAGTCTGTTATATGTTTTATGAAGTATTGCGGTATGGTGTAGCCAGAGGATAAAACTGGTGGTGTTATAATTATTTTCTGGTGTTCCATAGTATAGATTCTACTCATACTGGATGGCTGCTCATTTGAAAAGCAATAATATGTCCCTACAGTAACACCTTTTATACATGCATTGCATACTAAATTTGTATAAATATTATAATTATCCAGTAAGATCATAGCTTCATCTTTTTAGATAAGGATAATTATAACCTGATTCCTAAGTAGGACAAAGAACCACCCCTTTAAGTGGAAGATTTATTGAGAAACCAGGAAATGATGATTACCAACAAGACATCTGCCACACAAATGTATTTACAAGGAATTTTGATCAGTGAAGGGATGGCTTAGGTTTGATAATATCTGACAGTGCATTTCTATCTTTAAGATGAATATGTGTCTATTCTTCAAGAAAATGTTTGACATAGGCAAAAGGTGTCAATAAAGCTAAAATAATAGAAAAAAATGTTTCTTTTCTTGGAAGGGGTTAGACCTGTCACATCTCCATACAGGGAGCTCAGACCGCAGAAACCCCCCATTTTTATAAACATAACTTCAAGCTTGCTGTGTGTCACAGAAAATTAAATTCTTGAATGAATAAACTGTGGTTCAAAGTCCTATCCCTAACCTGCATGATAGATTATTTTATCCCACTGGCATCACTAAAACGAGTGCCCATAAATCAGTCACTGATGAGTAGGCTTACTTAGTACCAGTTAAACTATAACTAAGGTTGGAACCAGGAACACAGTACTCTGGTTCCATTACAGGGTGCTAATATTATAAATGTATTCTAATAACATGCTTTAGTACTTGCAAACAGAATCTAGATTGAGTGTGCATTATACAGAAGCCAAAGTAGCTCTAATTGCAAAGAAGGTTAAAGACAACAGATTGTGGTGGTTTGGGTACGTGTGCAGAAAAGCAGAAAACAATTTGGTGAAGAAGATTTGGGACAGATAGAAAGAATGCAGGAGGAATCAAGAGCATCCAGCAAAGACATGGGTGGATTGTGTGAGAGAAGATCTGTGACAATCCAGCATTAGTGTCGAAGAAGGCAACAGTGCAGCATTGAATCAAGAGAGACAGCAACAGCTAGCATGACAATATGACCCCATGAGGAAAATGGGATAAAGGGGGTTGATGATAATACAATAATTACACAATTGTGTTATATTAAAAAAGGTTATGCATCATTTCTTAAACCAATGTAACCCATGGTGAATTACTTAAGTTTGCTCCCTTTAACTGCAACCTTATAACCAAACAATACTGCATATTATACCATGACCCCCCCCAAAATGTGCACGCTGATTGGCCAGCGTGCCCGTTGTAAATCGAGTTATACTAATGGAAAAAGGTCCGGTCGCCCGGACTTTTCCATTAGTATAACTCGAACACTGTCTCGCTATGTTAAATGGGTTTAACATAGCGAGACAGCTTTAAATAAGTAACGGAGATCTCCGTTGCTTATTTTAAAGTGTCTCGCCATGTTAAACCCATTTAACATAGCGAGACAGTTAAAAAGCAGTGGAGAAAGCAAGATCTCCGTTGCTTTTTTTTGTTCGCTATGTTAAATGAGTTTAACATAGCGAGACAGTTTTAAAATAAGCAACGGACATCTCCGCTGCTTATTTTAAAACTGTCTCGCTATGTTAAACTCATTTAACATAGCAAAAGCAACGGAGATCTTGCTTTCTCCGTTTTGCTCAGCTCTGATGTACCGCAGGCGCGCAGTACATCAGAACTGCCGCGGATGCCAGACATCTGCGGAAGGGCAACAGGCATTATACTATGCCATTATTTAAGAAAAGTAATAGTTTCTTTTCTTAAATAATGTCATGATAATAGCAATAACCACTTCTGGTGTGTAATGCTAAATTTACCCACGGTTGGCTTTGTTTGGCCAAACCATGCCAACCGTGGGTAAATTTAGCATTACCCACACCCAGGCGTGGGTTATTGCTATACTATACATAATTGATAAATGTATCCACATTCTACCATGGCATATTACATAAGTATTCAAGTTGTAAACCAAATAGGGATGACAAAGTATCCTGTTATGGTAACATCGTTATGCCTCTGCCACCCCACACAAGGATCAGTGTTTTTTTCCTTTCAGTTGTTTTTACTGAAAAATAGCAAAATCACCGTTAGAAGCTTCAGGTGCAGTCATGCCCCATCCTTTCATAATTAAGACTGACCGCATTTACAAAGTATCCCACTCTAGCCTCTTTAGTCCTTCTACCATGAATCTCATTCAAACCAACAGTAGAGAAGCCATAAATCCTATGTCATCTGCAGTGACACTCTCAGTGTAAAATTATATTAATCAAACTTGATTATTCAGCCACTTCAATCACAAAAAAGCTTACAAAGTGACAATAATTTATTAGATCTGCAGAAGATTTTTTAATTAAAGCAAGAATTTATGCAATAGACTAGAAAAAGTTAATATGTCCAACTGTGACAATGAGTTAACATGGAAAATGCCACTGTAATGTTTGATTCTATGAAAGATGCATTCTAGAAACTGGTTATGTATACTACAGGATGACTGCACAAATAAATAAATAAGGTTCTGATCTCTTATTGAGCTGCCTCTAGTAGTTATGGCTACAGGAAAAATTTATTTCATCCACCTTTGCCTACTGTGTGACTTTGCAAAGCACTTAACCAAAAAATGCTTAGGCTCATAATTAAGTATACCCGGCAATTAGTCTGTAGACCACTACAAGCTTACCCCAAAACCCATATTCTGACAGAAGTTCCCACCAACCTCAAGGAGGGCAAAACAAGATAGATGGGAGCAGTTTGAGGCTGCCCATCTAATTATCTAGGTTTACTTACTGAAGGTGGAATGGGTGTTGCTCTGCTTGACATTTAGTAGACATTAGTTCCAGAGGTGAGGGAGATGTTGGGATGTGAATCTCTCATGTCAATGTGTCTTATTTAACTGTTGATGAAGCTTTAGTTCCTTTAACTGGGTATTTGAGAGACCATTTGCTCTGCAAAGGAATATGAGGTGAAAGAGGGCTGGATCATTCATTGTTTGAAAGGCTAGACAGAGATCCCAAGGAGGAGTCTTTAAGATACTGAGTACAGAGAGATGGCTTATGTACTGATGACTAAGACTTTTGAGTCTACTGATATTTTTAGTTATGAATTTCTGAGGTCTCTCAATATGATTGATATGTTCAGATAAATGTATAACAAAAGCTGTATTATATTTATTGATTGGCCAGATGAGATACAAGTAAAGGGAACTTAAAACATCTTTGGATCTAGTGGAGATGCCTTAAGAAATTAGATGAGCCAGATAGAATGCTTTCTGAATTACTGCAGGGACTTAAGGAATTATCAACAAGAATGCTTAGATCCCTTATGACAGTGTCTGATTGGAGGGTGTGCCTCATATACGGTAAGTGAAAATAATTAACTATGCTATATTTTTCACTCTTAATTTGAGATCATTATCCTTGCACCAGTTTTTAACATGGCCAAGCCATATTGGAGCAATTTTGAGTCAGTAGAAGATCTTTAATGATGTCCAATTTTAAAGTGGTCTGCAAATTTAGCAAACCATAGCTTAGGAGTGTAGGCCTGAAATTTGGAGAAATAGAGGATAAACAGGGGAAGGCATCTCTTGAAAACAAAACTTGTGTATAGCCTACCTGTTTAACAAATATATTTTAAAAAGTTTGTGGCACAGAGGTAGAAAAGTGTCTTATTTTTGATAAAAATATTCTATTTAAGGCTATGCTTTCTGTTCATCCCTAAATTATAGAACAGTCTTGGGAGTCCTGCCGCACCTCACCCTCCCTGATTTTTTAAGTTTATTTATTTAACATTTATTTACCAGGAAAGTCCGACTGGGACAGAGCCCATTTTCAATGGAGGCCTGAGGAGAAATCCTCCTGGTGGTGTCTTTGGAAAGTGGGAGGAAACTGGGCTACCCAGAGGAAACTCACATGAATGCAGGGAGTGCATGTAGACTCCACACAGAAGGCACTCCAGCTAAGAAGTGAGCCGGAGAACCTCTTGCTGTGAGGTGACAATGCTAATCACTGCACCACTGTGCTGCAGTAGTTATTAGGATTTTTACCAAAAGGTTTAAATCCTTCAGATATACTTCTTAAATTTACTAAAAAGTTGTCTGAAAAAGGCAAAACTTTGCCCTTCCTCTTACACTAGTAAAAGGGTAGGTCAACAGTTTGGCAGTGACATACAATGCAATAAGGAATGCCTTTATCATAAAAGAGTTCTGCATGATAGTTGAAAATGGAGCTAGTTTAAAACAAGATGGTCACAAAAGGACAGTGAGAAATCAGAAGCAGGGACCCAGTCTGGAATATAGCATGCAAAGGAAATAAATATTTTGCTTCCATAAATAACTGCATATACCTGTAGTTTTCACAAGAAGCATTTGATTACTACTGTAGGTGCATGTTGTGAATATATGTGGTAATTGCCTGTTATGGCTGTTACATCTTGTTGCAAAATAACTGAACAAATAGTTAGATGGAAATTAAAGCTATCAGTATTTTTCTGTGCTTTAAAAATAACTTGCAATTCATCCTTTTACCAAATCTAACTGATGCCAAAAACATAAGGAGTTGTAGAAAATTATACTATTTCAAAAATGCACATCTACAGAAAACAGCACATGCAGAAATGCAGTTTATGTTGATCTGATATTATGGCATTAATGAATACAATCCTTTTATCTATATAAAAATACTGACATTGCCATTTTTTATTTGTGCTCAAAGTTTTAAATATTTTTTTTCTTTTTATGCTTCCTGTTATTTTACAACTTCTAATAATTTCAGATAAGTAAAACTGTAGCAACATAAAAAGGAGAACAATATATCTTAGAGCAGCTATAATTTGCAGTAATGTGATATACAGCCATTATCATAAGCTTTATGTTGCATTTTATTTCTTACTCACATTTGCCCACACCATACTCAAGCTTATGATGAACCAAATCCTGCTTTAGAATGTGATAAAGCTCACACCGATTAAAAATCTTAGCAGAGGTAGATATCACGAACAGAACAATTAAGAAATGTGTTTTCATCCTGGCAGAACAGAATACTGTATTACTGCTGACAAAACAGGAACACCTTTTATAGTTATCACTCATGCATAAAACAAAAGTTAAAACACAGTAGCTCTCTCTCCTTTTAGAGAAAGAGAGCTATAGCTGTTTAATTAGAACATATCATTTTTGCAGAATGCCAACATACACTCACTGTACATTCATATTTTCTATTACCTTTTCATATTGTTTATTTGAATATGAAGTTTGTGTCCATTTTCATTCTGTATCCTTGTCTGGGTTATGAATTCTAGATCTTCTGATCTATTTATTGCCAATAAACTGGGCACATGAATGGCATTTGACCTTAAAAATTGCTGTTGCCAGTTCTTGTCTTCCCACTGGTACTGTTTATAGATTTATTATATTATACCATGCCTGACAGAGATCACACCACTAATCAGGGACATGTCCAAAGCTCAGATCGTTTTGCTGAAAATGGAAAACATTACTTTTAGCAGTTAAACCTTGTAACTAAAACAAACCAGTAATAAGTACATTCAACACATCTGCAGTTGAAATTCCTTCTGCCTTAGTAAAGAATTATAGAAGCATATAATCTGTTATCAACAAAGAACCACTTAACTCACCTAATTGGAGGAACAGGTGTGTGTCTTCCTACTGATGTAAAGCAGAGTTCCAACATGCATCCATTCACATGTAACTTGGATCAGTGAATGTGGAATCGTAAATATACCCCACAAGTCTGCCACTTATGTACCTACTACAAAGAGTAAGCTTGGAAATACTTGACTACTCATTCCCAAGCTATACACCCAATATATGAGTGGTATCAACATACCTGTCAAGTACATTTGAGAAACATGGTTAGGCTTAAAATGCCCTTTAGGGCCATTAGGCTAGCAATCACCTATAAATCTAAAAACCTAATACAGCCAATAGCTTATTCAACTCTCCCCTCCCCCCATAAGGCCTCTGAAAGGCTGTACTCTTATGTTCTAATTATCATACCATAAACTTTTAGACAAAATCAAATTGCAGAGTCACAATACAAACACATACCTATAATCCTAGAACTATAAGTTATACTAAAAAATTACAGAAAGCAAACTAATAAACATAAACTTAGCTTTACATTAGAAACATTCATTAGATTGCATATTAAAGTGTACTTTAAATGTTACAATAAAGACAGTAAATCTTAACTTTTCTAAAGTTTCACTATACTGTAATCAGTCAGGCTTGTTGTGTACATCACCATTTTTATTTTATATAGCTGCACTTAACATAAGGTCAGACAATTCCGTCCTTCTTGCTGCATAGTTCAGATGTTTAAAGAAATATGAAAAATAATTGCCACTGGCATGCATGTATATACTACATACACAGAATACTCAATATGTTTCTGAAGTTTCCTTAAAGGAGTCCATGTATCAATGGCAACTGTGGTACTTGGAGACATAACAGGAGATCAGGCTCTGTTTTATTGAGACTTAAAAGATAGTAAATTAACATAAAAGAAAAAATGTTGCAATCCATGAAATCAGCTAGACAAAGCATCATGAAAGTTAAAAATGCATATTTTTCTTTTTGCAGAGGACACCATCCCACTACACCTGCATTGCAGAGACCTTGCTGTCTCAACCCTAAACTCTCAATACACTATCTACAAGGTAGCACAACATAAAAAAAAATAGTCTAAAGAAAAAAGATCACCTTTTCCTTTACTTCAAGTCATCTAAAATAGCATTCAGTGCAATGTATGACATCCCCACAGCTGATGCAAAATAGAATCAACAATACAAACGTTCTCTTAAAAATGGCTCTTTAAAATGATTTGCTGACATTCTAAAACCCACCACAGCATGCATTGCATAAACTCCTGAATAATACTTCCCCCATCAGTGAACATTTTTGTCATATTATTAATGCCTAAAATAATTTTAACATATGCAGATTCCTTGCACTGATGTCACTGAGGAAAAATAGGGAACTTAAGTTTCAGTGACATAGACATAGCAAAAGCAGATGCTGCATCCTTAGACTTTAATTAGAGTGCACCACTGTGCATAGGTGAAGGTGCACAATTAAAGTCTATGTACGTACTAGACGTTAACCTACAGTAACGCCACAAGTGGAGAAGCTAATTTTTGGGGATGTAGTTTAATAAAATGTTACAAAGCTTTTTATTAAAAATGGGCCAAAATAAAAAAAACAAATAAAGGCAAGCAGGAAAATACAGTGTGGCACTTGACTCATCAAATGCCTCAATGTACATAGAATCATCAGCATATCACTAAATTATCAACCAAGCTGTACACTGTAATGTCATTGTATTGCCCATCATTATAGGCTGCTAGCATGCAATAATTTGCATACAATATGTTCTTGCAATTATAATGGGAATATGAACAGGCAACAGTAAATACCCAGAAACATAATTGAGCTTATCTTAGTGAAACACTTGGAGGTGTCGTTAATCTAAAGAAATTATGGTGTAAGTTACAAGTGTTTCTTAACTTACAGAATACTTTTCTAACATCCTGCTAAAACTGTCAAGTCTACCCTAGAAAGTTTTGAATTCCTGTTATTATGTCTGTTTCCAAAATTTTCCCAGGCTAGCCAAAAATCTTCAAGCCACTTTCTAAAAATATTTCCAGCAGTCACTCTGAGCCTTCTTTATTTTGCCTTTAAAATGAATCCCTTGCTGATTTCTATTTTCTCATCTAAAAGATGCTATTTTGTGGAATTTGTTAATTTTGTTGATATAATTAAAAGTTTGTTTATTTTCATACCTGCTTGTTTGTATATGTCTTGTTAGTTGCATATTTATTTAATTTATTTTGCTTTTTTGTTTGTTTGGTTGTCTCTCTCATTTCATAACTCGGTAAATGTAATGGTGCCAGTGACTCTTCTCAGCCACTAACTGAACCAATTGCAAGCAAAACATGAAAATAAGAAGCAGCGACAAAAGTGAACTGTTAAACCAAATACAGTTCAGTATCACTCATAAAACACAGAAAAAGATAAAATGCAGGGCAGGCTGTAACAACTGTGAGTCCCAATTTAGATCATTTTGATTGGGCCCCCCAGCAGACTGACCGACTTATCATCCCATTAAGTAAGGGAATCCTGAGTCTGGATATGTATGAGTGTGTGTGTGTGTGTGTGTGTGTGTGTGTGTGTGTGTGTGTGTGTGTGTGTGTGTGTGTATGCGCGAGCATGCAAATCTGCATGGATCTCTGAATGTGTATGTGCTTGTGTGCAAGAGCATGCCTCTTCTAATGTTATGTGTGGACTGCTCAGAAGACACTAGATCAGTCACATAGTGTTCAATTCAGAGACAAGGTAATGAGCCTCTAATGAGGTGTTTATCTGTATGTCACTACAATATCTCTGAACTGGAATTTCTCTATCACACTAATTGCTAATGGAAAGGAATTCTCTGAATCCTCTTCAAAGTCTTTATGTAAGTGAATGTAAGTGAATGATAATTCAGTTAAGTGATGCACACACGTCTTCCAGTCTTTATACATCACAGACGACACGGAAAAATTTACAAAATGGTGCAACTAATCATTCTGATCTGGTACAACATAAAATATTGTAATATACTAAGTATACAGACATACACACACACACACACACACACACACACACACACACACACACACACACACACACACACACACACACACACACACACACACATTATATGTAGGTTAAGAATGATCGAAGTTAACCAGTTCCTAAACAGCCAGCTGTGTCACTTAGCACCTTTCTTTTTTGTTCATTTCCTCTAAATGTACTGCTGTAAGGAAGAACACTCCACTGACACTGTGTTATAGAAAGCCTAGTGGATAGTGATAGTAACAGAATTCACGTGACTTCCTGCTTTATGACTGTGTGAGTGCAAAGAATTCTAAAACACATTCATTGAATTCCATTAAATCGGTGTTTGAACAATGTCTACAGTCCTCAATATCTTTACAGGACTTTAGTATTTCAGTATAAAATGCAGAGTATTTTTGATATGTAAATGCCAAATGGAGATTAGTTTAAAGTGTGTGGCATCTCTACAGACTGATTTAAACAAATCTTGAAAACAGATCAAAATATAAGACAGTTATTAAATATTATTGTATAATATAAACCCAGATTTTAGGAAAGTTACTGAGATTCATGTAGAATCAAAAATCAGGTATCAGAAATGCTATAATTAAATATACCCTGGGATTCATTAACTCCTACACTAAATGTATACTGTTCTGAGTTAACAGACAACACAAGCATAAGTCACACCTTCTTCTGCCTAATTTTAGTTTTTCTAAAGATTTAAATACAGAGGGGGGGTTAATAAAGGTTACCATAAATTGTAGACTACATGCACACAGTATAATCTTTCTGAGTGACTAGAAAGCACAAAAGATGTGGTAGGGTTGTTCTTGAATACAGACTGTGCACACTTAGTGTACACTTAGTGTAGGTGTTATTGAATTTGGCCCACAGGTTTCAAAATAAGTCATGGGCATGATTCAGCAAATAATTATGTTAATTAGATAACTGATCATAACTGTAATGCAATGTTACCAGAATCATTCCTTAATGAAAACATCTGCTGCGCTATTGCTTTTCTTGACAGATTTGCTATGCCTCCCTCAAGTTGTTTGATACAGTCTTCCACTTTCAGTATTACTAGTTTCCCCTTTCATCCCTGAAGTCTGCTTCCTTGCTACTCCTTTTAGTCTTATATTTATTTAAATAAGGAACGTTCTCCAGTCGTATGTGTACTATAACTCTTCTTTTCTCTTTATACACATTTGTTATTCACCGGCCAAAGCAGCAGTGACATTCTGACGTGATGCTGAACATTAAACAAAATGTGTATGACAGCCAAATCTCTATATTGTGTTGGGACTGATTGCCCAAGTCTAAAAATAGGCACTTACTAACAAAAGTGATACAGTTGACTGGTATATAACAAAGAAGAATAAAATGAAGCCCACCAGATAAAACAGTTTAAAAAGTTGGGGATTATCTTTAAACTATAGCCTATTAAGTGCATTCACATTGAGTAAATCCTCTGAGCTCTGATTTTAAATGTTTACGGTCAAGTAGTCACAAAAACAATTTATTTTGTTCAAAGATAGGCCTTTTTTAGTTACATACAGACTTTTGTTTTATTTGTAATTTGGCAACATGACTCCTGAAATTTGATTGAACTGTCAGGATTATTTGACAAGGAACTTACTCTTACAGTCCACTTGTGCTCCAGGAGCCATGCTGTCAAGCTGCAAATAAAACAAAAGTCTTTTAACTCAAGGGAAGGCTAAAAACAGAAGATTCCATTAAAACTGCTACAGTTGATGTTAATGCTAATGAGGGGGGATCTGGCTTCTCTAGTATCCACTAGTAATCTGCTTCTGCTGCAGTTTCAGTTTACATCCACTAAACATTACCTGGACAAGGTAAAAACCAATACAAGCCTAAGAATTGTCTACCACATAAAGTGGTACACTTGAAAGTTATAGTGCTGTGGGGTCTCCTGTGGCTGTGAGGCCATATTATAATGTACTATTACCCCAGGATTCAATAAACTCTGTGTAGGAATAGTGTTATTCCTACATGGAGTGAATGGTGTTCACATACGCATAGCTTTCTCAGCAGAATGCCTTTCATATTAATGAAGGCACGCTACTGAGAAAGGATCGGTGGACACGAACTCTGAATGAGTGCAGGGGGCATGTCGCAGTAGTGCTCACAGATCCAACATGCCCCATGCACTCTCAAAGTGCCATACAGCACTTTTTAAATGCTTTCAGTATCCGCAGACACTGAAAGCAACTAATAACAGTAAAACAGTGTCACACACCCCCTGCATTGTGAAAGTGTCGTATGGCACTTTACAATGCTTTCAGTGTCCATAGACACTGAAAGCTGGTGTGTGAATGGGAAACAATGCAGGGGATGTGTCACAGGAACTGTCACACACCCTCTGCATTGTCAAAGTGCCATACGGCACTTTGCAGTACAATTGTGTCCTTGGACACACAGCCATACCTGTCAATCTCTTACTGCCCAAAATCAGGACAAAGCCAACAAAATGGGGGGGGGGGGCAAAGATCCAAAAATAGGGACATATTTTAAGTATTGCTCTTATGAACTAAGAAATTTGTTAGAGTAACAGGGTTTGTTTTAACATACATTTTCTGAAAAATTAGAAGTCTGAAACTCAAATGTATGCAATTATTTAGTGACTTCAATCCTGATATTGGTCATACAGACTTAGAAAGTTGCTAAGCTGACAGGTAGTCCATTACCAAATATGGATCAGCAACAGTATTAATATATGTAATTAAAGTGGTTGTATTAATTTTTTTTCCATTATAAGTGAAGTTTAAGCATAGCTAAGCAGGACTGTGTGTCACGGCCCTTTGCTCAGCATTGCTTAAACATCTTATAGGACCTAAATACAAATGTATAGCAAGCATCCTCGATGGCAAGATAGCGTAGTGGTTAGAGTTCTGGCTTTGCATGCAGCAGTTCATGGTTTGAGTACCCAGAGAGGCCCTTTGTTTTTACACGGGAAAGCATTGTTAAAAATTCTTTTATTTTTAAATTATGGAGTAACTGATATTGTTAACCAGGGTAAGTGCTATGAAACCCGCAAGTAAACACGTGTGTCCATACAGTACAGTCACACTCAAAGGTAATGTCATGAAAGCACATAGGGGGCTGTCATGTAAAGTAAACTATATACACTTAATAATATGTCAGTAATGAGTAATTAATGTCCAGTTCAAAACTGTTTTTGACCTGAAAACTGAGCAAAGCTTAGTAGTCCTCAGCTCTGCTTAACCAGTTGCAGCAGAGCTATGGATTTTCCAGAACAGACAACTAGCTTAAAGCAGGTGGTAAGGGGTGGGTATAGTGATAATGTTTGCTGCATAGACACAAGATAAACAGTTTGATTCTGATCTAATTTGGGGAGGGGGTCACAGAGCTCATAGGAATGAAAGGGCTGCATTGGTGAACCCATGATAGGGATGGAGCACTTCTTTTTTTCCATCATTTTCTCAGCACAGTGTTTTTAATATTGTCCCTGAAAGGGTAATGTTATGGGCGTAATGTTGGTAAAGTATTCTTCTTTACCATGGATGCTGTTGCACACTCCATAACCTGCTGTATTGTCAGAACTATGGAGTGGTTAAAAAGTTCTTTACCCTGATTCTTTCTCCTTTCATTCCAAGATAATGAATGCTGCCACTTATAATGTAGACCAAAAGGGTAGAAGATTGAACACTTATTAATGGCTCCATAGAAACTGTAGCTAAGAGGTATATAGGATGGTTAGAAGGCAATAAGTTTATTTATAGAATAGGCCATTTAATGGGATAATATGATTCAGTTCTATTTACCACTGATATCGGTTAATTTGTTGACACAGAATGTGTGTCAGGCTTTTAAATATGGAACGTCGAGGAACATGAACTTTAATGGCCCCACATGAGGAATATTCCTCGACATGTCAAATGCGTGAGAGGTATGGGTAAGTTATGGAGCTGTTTTACTATGTGTTTTAGGTATCTTTATTTTCATTGATGGATACATGATGCTGTAGAGCTGCTTGCAGAGTGAAGCCGCTGATGAGTGCCTAATATCATAAAGACGTTTTGGCTGGTGTGTGCACAGGATTTACAGTTGTCTTTTCTTTTGCAGGTGGGTAAGTGCAGAGTGGACATCAGCTGGTGGCCTGAAGGAAGTTAACTTGAAAGGTGATGGATGCTGCTGCAGTGGATGTTTTGGCCATTGAAGCTGATGCATAATCAAGTTGCAGATGGGTGAGCGCAGAGTTAATTTACAGTCAGGTTTGTTCTGGAAGGTTTTGTTGGAAGTTTGGTTTGAAGGAGTGGAACAGCCTGGTCAGGCTGGTGGGCAGAGAAGAGGGGCAGGCTTGCCCTCTTCTGTTCCCCGCATCGTATTGGATGTTCATTTCAATGAGTTGGGAAATGAAAGTGAGCAGTTGGACGCTGCTTGATAAGTAAAATAAGTAAGCAGAGGTAAGGACACGGCTTATTTGGTTGGATTTGTAATTCAATAAATTGTAAATGAAGTGAGTGATGGGATGCTGTTTCATAACTAAAGTAATCGTGTGGAGGTTTGGATGCTGCTTACTGGGTCAGGATGAGTGAGGTCACGCTGTCCTGGTTAACATTACATGGATGTTTACGCTGTAATTAATATCAACTATATTTTGTTTCAGTTGTAATTAATAAATATTGGTTAACAAAGTTATTTTTATGGAAGTTTAATAAAGCTTGTCAAACGCCATTCTGTGTTTTGTGTTTATTGAAGGGGACCGGGACAATTGCTGTGATAGAAAAATGATTTACACAAAGTTAAGTTACTACTTAGTTCTAAATAAACAGTTAATATCAGTATTAAATTATATTCTCCTATAACAGTAAACTAATTAAATGCTATCACCATGACTCTGCCATTCCTTGGCAGAGAGGCAAGTGTAGTTATGCAGCATATAGTATAAGCCAGCATTATTAACAATCTTGCTGCATTTCTGTTATTAGTGTAGAAAGGGCCAGTATTTTTTAATATTTCCCAAGCTGTCATGCGGTTTGTCATGTGTTGCTTAGGAGTTGCTCATGGGGTCGTATGATCTGTTGGTGTCCATGTAGACACTAGATGTTGTCTGTCTTCGGTCCTGTCCTTCCTTTGCCTGTTATATATTATTCTGCAGTATGCTGACTGTCCTGCCTAGAATATTTCCTTTTTTAATCTGTGACACAAGGTGCTTGGGGTGAGCTCCACCATATGAATTGTTTTGTCTAGGAATAATGTTTAACCAATAGTAGATGTATAGAACACACATACACACACACACACACACACACACACACACACACACACACACACACACACACACACACACACACACACACACACACACATTGTTTTTATCACATATTGCTCTCCTGATCAAAACCAAATGTTCTCAATTTCTCTGAGGTGGAGCAATGTCACAGCAAGTATAACTAAGTAGCAGGGAGGTCTAAGGCTAAGGGAAGGATTGCTCCCTACAAAAACATAATTTATTACTGTTTGTTCTCTGGTATCAAATCATGGCTTACATCAGTGCTGCCAAACTATTAATCAGAGTACACCTAGGCATTGTCTGGTGTTATCTGTGTGGGTATGTGATCTGTCTGAATGTAGCAGTATGAGGGTGGGTGTGTGAAAATGTGTACAGCTAGATGACTCTGTGTAAACTGTTGTGTGGCAGCTTCTGTGTCTCCACCTGTGGTCTGCAGGAAATGCTCTATTTTACAGACTGGAATACTCTGTCTTCTAGCTAAGATCAAGTGTAGTGTGTCTGTAGTATTCTGATAGGGCAGTAAACTGAGAAGCGTCAGGGTCATAACTGAAAATGGTCAGTAGACCAGCTTACCCATTCAGTTAACAAAAGAAAAAAAAAATAAATGCAAACTGTTGGACATGCTCCACTTAAAGAAATCCCAATCCCTCAGAGCCACACGCTCCAGGGATCTAAATGCTGTCATTACAATGAAAGAACCCTGCTGGAGGGATAGGTTCCTGATGCAGAGACTCCCCATACTCTGGAATAGACTGCCCATACACGTCAAGCAGACCACCTCCTTTTCCCTCTTCAAAAGGAACCTTGACGATCGGATGGGAGATAGGAAATTCAGCCCGGGGATCACGTCAGTTGCCCTGCTAGACAGGGGGTCCAGGGAAGTAAATACTGTGGGAAGAAATATCCAGGGAATTGTTATGGGTAGGCTTGTATAGGTCCTAGGGCCGATAGCCTAGTACCAACCTATGAACCCATGAACAGCACAGAACCACAACTCAACATATTGGTGCAATGCACGTCATGCAATTTTGTTGATATATATGAATCCAAGACGCTTTGTCAACATGTACTTCTTGTGTTTGTACTAAGTTTTACTATGCAAGAGGTCATAGCCGCAAGTAGGTATACAGATCCATTCTACCCATACCGTAAATATATACACATACACTCACATATGCCTATATTTATATCTGCATTTACATCTATATCTACAAGAGCAAACAAATAAATAGAGTTCATTCTTCTATATTTGTCACAGTCAATTGGTGTATAAACTGTTATTTGAACATACCTATGCACACTCCTTTGACAGTGAAAGGCACAATTAAGTGTAGTAGTTGTAAGCAATGTTCATTTATTTTAGATGCAGATAGTATCAACTTAAAAGGAATTACACAAAAGGTTAGGTTAAAAAGAGATAATTGCAACACTAAGGATGTGATCTATATTTCTGTTTGTCAGACTTGTGGAAATTATTATGTGGGATAAACAGAAAGAAGGTTTAGAACTAGGATTTGTAAGGACCTATATGGTATTTCTAAAGGAAATATGAAAAGTTCTCTTTATAAACAAACCCTAGAATGTCAGGGTTTTACAAAATTTAAATTTGGGATTCTAGAAGTAGTGCCACAGAGTCAAGGGGAGGGTGGTGGGAACTTCAAATAGAAATAAAGGAATTATTTTTGATAATTAAGTTGAATTCCACTAGTTTCCCAGGACTTAATGAGAATTTCTCACTGCTACCAATACTAAAAATAGGGCTTTAGACATATAATTATATTTTAAATATTTACATGTTTTTCAATATACAACATATAATGAACATTTTCTTTGTTGTGGTATAATATTTGTTTGTGTTAATATTTTAATACAAGCTTTTTGTGTGAAATGGCATGATTTTTTTAACAGTGATTTTTTTAAATGCTGTATGGTCCTTTAATTATTAAGTATGGGGCTTGATTGTTTAATTAAGATTAAATAAGGTTTTAATAAAGTTTTTATAAAAGAGCTTGTGTGGGTTTGGTCTTTGTTCTGAAGAAGTTCCAGAGTTACTATAGGAGCAAAAGTACTTAACCTGATTAACAAATTATTTGTTTTTATAGATTGTGTTTCAGTCCATTTTTTAGTGTGATGCTCATGGTGTTTTAAGACCTCAGGGCCAATTTATGTTTTTATTTTTGGTTTATGTATGGCACTGTTCAAATGAGTTGTTTTTTTTAGGTGTGCTGCATTTAATTTATTATTAAACTAAGCTTATGTTAGAAGAATGTGAGTTCTTGCATATTAATTAGCAGACATTAGTACATAGACTTGATAAGTAATAACAGATGTTGATATTTGTAATATTTTTTTTATTTACCTGACCTTGTTTTCCTTAAAAATAGTTTCATTTTGTTAGCTATTGACTTATCCTTTGCTGAAAATTTTCCCCTGATGCAAGAATGTAGTATGCACTCCTATAAAATAAACAGGTCTGTAAAGTATGCTAAGTATGTTGTTGTTGTGTCATTACTGTGGTTCTTAAAGTTTGGTCATGCTAATGACATGTCAACACAATACTTTCATAAATCTCCTTTTTTTGGTTTTCCTATTGAAATGCTGAGACTCCCAAATGCCACTCATAAAAGATGTAAACAAACAAATAAATTAAAAAAAAAATTAAAATACAGGGGAAGATCAAATATTGAACATCCTCATTTACTTTGAACTTTTTATAGACCTCTCCAGACTTGTATACCAACTCCAAGATCACAATACCTTGAAGAAAAGAGAATATTCTGAAAAAAATTGCTATGTCAAACATAATATAGGTAAGTCAGTTTTGTCAGTCATTCAGTCTTCACCTGGTTATGTGAACTGCTTCACTACTGATACTGTCTTCTTAGAACAAAAACACTCATCCACCTACCTTTTTTACTGAATAACCTACTTAAAACGTCAACAAGGCATTTTTATTCCTTCCATAGCGAGCGTATCAGGGAGAGATTCTCCTATGTCTGTTATTTTATCTAGACTAATACTTTGTACTCTGTTTCTATTTAGTCCTGTCACCCTCTGGATCACAGGTGAGATACCAGACCAAACTCAAGCATTCTGGATTACCTCTGTTCATTATTATCCACGAGGTGATTCCATCTTCTAATAACTCAGTTTTTCTGCACCTCTTTGTCTTTTTATCTAACTATTCACACCTATTCATCATCCCAAATCTCAACATCCTCTTCCAAACTCTGCCTTTTATCCCCTAACTGTGCAAAAACCTTCATCTAGCCTTTCAGTTGGTCTTTCCATTGGACATCATCCCTTCTTATAATATCCTTTTGTAATTCCCATTCAAAATTTTTGCCCTCCTGAAAATTGACCAGTGCATAACACTTTGTAATAGGATTTGCAGTTGTATGTGTGGAATGGCCCAGTCTCCATATCCTCTTTAATGTGAGTAACCTCTGTTTACTTATTCTGTCGGACCTTTCACTTATTATATAACTTTTTTCAGAATATGTGAATTTGTATTTGAGGGTGCCTGCTTGTAAAACAATTGTTTTTAGATTAAATAATGATTTATTAACTAAAGTTACCATCTTCTTAAAATCAATACCACACTATATCTGCCTGAAACAAGAGGTAAATAGGCTACAGATGTGTAAACATGCTTATTAATTTTATGTTTGTTCTTTATACAACAGATCTGTGTTTTACAACATACCTATACAAGAGAATTTTAACTTAAATATTGTAGAAATACATACTTAACAGTTTTGTGCAGTCAGTTAATATTGCACAAAAATGTTTCGGTGTAAATAGATCATATACTAGTAAGATGGCTTACTAGTTCATTTACTCCATAATCTGTTACATAACCTTAAGCATAATGTCTATTTATTTTTCATAATCCCATATAATAGTGAGGGTATTCAAGGAAAAAAGGCTGTGCAACATATAGTAACACTATATACAATTTATAGAAAGTGAAATAGCATTTCAGATCAATAAAAAGTTACCTTATATTAAAAGGTAACTTAAAACAAACATCTGTACAATGAAAGAAAAAAAATAAGAATGTCATGGCCTCCACTTCCTCAAAAAATAATTGATTCTTTGAAAAACAATGGAGGTTTTCTGTTTGTTCATTAAGAAGCATGGATGCTCTAGTGGACTGAAGCCTTCATCAATGCATTAACTCCTTTCCAAACATTTTTGGGAAAGTTATAAAGACATGTTCCCCAAAATATGACAGCAAAACACAGCACTGCAGGAAACAAAGATGCTTCTGTAGAAAATGTAAAAAATATGCAAACAGACAACAGCAGGATCACCACAACAAAAAGCATAAAATAAGCTATTAGTGACAGGATAAGTAGCATATATAGTTATATGCATATCAGTTAATGGTATGATCTGATGAAGGAAATTGTTTTCTGAAAGCGCTTATCCTGTCACTGACTCAGGTGGCTTGAATTCAGGTAGTGTTATAGGAGATGGAGGAGCAGTGCAGAGTATGGATGGAGAATGACTCCATCTTTATAATCCTGAGAGGTAGAAGTAGTCTGGTTGCTGCACACCTGACCCCAGCAGCACTGCTGAGGTCTAGCAGGCAGCATTACTCCCTGTGTGGTGTGTGAGCTACATATTAGCCAGGGTGCTTAGTCATTTTTGTGCAAAGTATAAATGTGTCTTCGTGGAACAGTAGCAGCAACAGAGGACATTATAGCTGCCACAGACAGGGAGTAGAATTGGGAGAATGGGGTCCACATAGCCTTAGAATGATGTCCGTTCAAACTCTATCTCTTCTCCAGAGGGAACCAATGGACTCAGAAGGTTTTTGACTTGAGCAAGGAAGAAATGGGATGTGGAACTTTCCCTTTGGTCACAAAACAAATGAGTCTGGCTTTCACATTTCCAAGAAAAATTAATACATCAGCTGAGTGCTGGAAAGGGAGCCCAAAGTGATCATTTATTGGGTAATAAATAAAACAAAATAGAATGAAATTAACTAAAATAAAATAAATAATAACCTCTTGTTTTATAACACTGTGGATGCATAGATTGGGTGAATGGAAAATAAATGCAGTTTTTTGTTGAAAGAAAAGAATGTGCCTCAAATGTAGAAAAAAGAATAATAATAATAATAATTCAGTAAAATATGCCAAAAGCCTATTACCTATTTCTAAGAATTACCTCTTAAAAATGGAAAGAATTAATTCAATTAAATGTAGCTCAGTGAGTGATGGATTCATAACCATGTGTGGCAATACATCAGACTCTTGCTATGAATTTAATGTGAGGTATCAAGCATAAAACTATATGGAAGAGGCAATAGTGCTATATAGTCACACCATTTTTGGATTAAGAGCTAATACTAGCATGAATTATCTTTAGTTGTTGATTCATTAGACTAGGGATACAATTGCATTGTAATGCCTTTTAAACTGTCATTGTATTTAGTTGTAGCCTCAAAGAAGTACTGGACAAAAACTGTTACAGATGGATGTAAATAGTTTATGCACTAGCTCATACCTCAGTATTTTTATACAGCTCCATTATGAACTTTTTGTAGCACAAATGGAGGGAATACTCAGTGGAAATTGCAGCTAAATACCAAACAAAATAATTTTTATTATGATTTGGTATTCATTGTTATATTAATGTAACAGAATCATTCTTAAAATATTTTGTTATATTAGAACTTAGTATTCCCCAAAATTGAATTCATAGAAACCAATCAAAATTATTAGTATCTCACTGGCAGATATCAAAACAACATGTTTACTCCAGCAAGTTTTAACTTTCTACACTAATGAAATAAAAAGCATCTAACGATACCCGGTCCAACCATATATTTTAGCCGGCAATACAAATAAAAAATATTGTAATGAATGGGATCTTAAGCCATCCTTACCAAACCCCAATATTAGTGGCTACCCACCATACCCCCAAAATATCCTTATACTTTGAGATAACTCGAAAGGAGCAGTGATGGGAAGATGTCCTTATCCCTGAAGTTGCACAGTCTCAAAAATTTCTACTCACAATATTTGGCTAAACTAGGATTTGATGTCATGAATTCACTGAATTGTGTTCTGATTAAACCTGCAACAATATAACCCATGTACCCCCTCCCCTAAATCACCATGAAGGGGACAACGACACTGTTCTAACATTTTAAATCTTATTTTTTTCCTCTAGCTGAATGCAGATTGTGTTCCCTTTACATAATACTGCATAAGCATATTAAATGAGATGGGTTTCTTTCTACAGTTGATTACAAAGACAATTTTGTGAGCCACTGGATTCTTAGACTGCATCTAGAACTGTCAGTTTTGTTTTCAGTGAATTGTCCTGATTTGTGCTAAAGGTTAGCTGCTAATAAGCATTTTTGTACACTTCCATCTTCCTCAGAAAGAGAGGTAAAATTAAAGGTCTGTTAAGTGTGAAAACTGCAGTCCTTATCTTAAAGCACCCCTCTCCAAAATAGTTTGTCTGTATCAGAATTAGCAAACTAGATTAATAGTGCTGCTCCTTTAAGCTGGTGAGATAGATGAAAAGCTATCTGTAGCTTTCTGTATTATCCCAAATTTTGCACTGTTACATGGACAAAATCAACACTTCTTGGTCAAAAATAATAGCACTAAGCAACTTATTTATAGTGTTACAGTACAAGTAATTCTTGATTTTCATATTAAGATTTATACGACAGAAAAATCTTTGGAATAAGAGTTTCACTTTTGTTGTCATTGGTGCTCTATAGCACTTTACTGCCATCAGCAAAACATGATCCGATGGTGAGAAATTATGATGGAGGCTTAACAGTGAAAACAGCAGATGTGTGTTATTAAGCCTATGCTAAGCAAACTAGGATTAACAGCTTTGTCAAAAAACATGAGATCTGAATAGGAAAACATATTTGAATATGAAAAAAGAAAATGGTACACTCATAATCTTTGACAGTGAAAAAAGAAAATAAAAAGTTATAAGATACTGAAGGGTCTCAGGGAAGTAAATCACATGTTTATGATGAATGCATTGGCTGGTGGGGGTTGTATTTTTTCTTTGACCCCATTCAAAGTATATCAAAGGCAGACAGACAGAAAGACATATTTCTTTCTTCAGCTTCTGAATAATAAATAAATAAAATAAAAATAAATAAAAAGAAAAAACTCACAGGTGCAGTTATGATATATGCACAGTCTACAAGGGAAGAAGAGGAAGAACCTACCCTAGTAGAAAAATGGTGCTAAAGAATAGGAATTGCAGAAAAGTGGTAAGCTCGAATGAAGTCATGGTAGACATGATCAAGATGTTGGGTGAATTATGGAAGAAATGACTCCTGAGGGTACTCATCTTGGTATAGAGAGAAAAAGTACCCCAGATGACTGGACAATATCTGTTATAGTGTCAGTGTACAAACACAAAGGGGACATTCACTGCAGTGAACAGTACAAAACTCCTACTGCATTGCATGAGAGTGATTGATAAATGAGGTGATTGATAAATGAATACACTGAGTAGTAGAAAGCAAGACTGGTGGTGAGCAGCTTAGAATCAGTCATGATGTACCACAGCTGATCCAAAGTTTGCAGAAAGACAAATAGTGAAAAAGAAGCTGGAAATGAGAAATGCATCCAACTAGGCATTCCTAGAGTTGGAGAAAGCGTATGACAAGATTCCAACAAAACTGATTTCAACAGTCCTATGATGGTTTGAAGTCCTGGAAACATTGGTGGAATTTGGGCAAGCTTCACAAAAAGTCCAATCACTAGTGGAGGTCCTCAAGGCTCAGTGATAGAGATGCTCCTTTTAGGCATCTTCTTTTCTGAAGTCAAGACCTCTGGCTGACCAAGTTTGCAGATGGTTGTAAACTAGGTGCAGTCAAAAATCTCCCAAAGACACAAACATCCTTCAGGAAAGCCTGACATGACATAGTAACTGGTGCCCAAGTCATGGTCAAAATTTTAATGTAAAAAAATGCATAATAGTATCTTTTGGAAAGACAACCATCCCTGAAAATGACTTTATTGATAATACAACCTTAAGAATTGGCACTTTGGTCAGGAATTTGGGAGCACACATAGACAGTGAAATGGCCATTGAATGTCATTTGTCTGCTGTAATAAAAAGTCATTTGATTTTGCCCAAATTGTAAGCAAGGATATGATGTCTAAAATATTATTGTTCCATTGACCTCATTGGACCAATCATTGAGTACAAAACCCCCTTTGTTGTGTATCTAACCAAGCATATGCAATTACTGGAATGTCCGTAGATTTGCCTCACAAAAAGAATAAATCCTGTAGACAACATGTCCTATGTAGACTACCTCAAAGCTTTGTTCTTGTACTGTGTGTCCTACAGACTGTTGAGAGATGACACTGTACCTTACAGACTGCTGAGAGGCGATCTCTTCCTAGCCTTTGTATCATCCTCTGATCCATCATTTATGGATCTGATGCATAGTCACAAAACATACTGCATTAGAAACACCTGATCTGTGGACTTACATCTCATCTGCAACATAAATAAGACATGTTGGAGGGACAGGTTTGTGCCTCGGAGACTACCCCTTCTCTGGAGCAGGCTTCCCATTCATCTGAACTAGAGTTTTGCTCTGCAGTTTTTCAAGCACAGCTTGGATCAGTGGTTGATCAGTCATGTATTTACAACTGGTCTGCCACCTTTGGCCCTATTAGAGTGAGAGTTCATACAAAATGCTTGATCAACCATACCCAAGATATAACCCCAGTAAAATGAGTGGTATAAAAACCTGCCAAATATATGTGGGAAGCATGGCTAGGCTTAAAAAGGTCCTTTAGTGCTTTTATACTAGCAATTACCTTTGAGCCTATATACAGTGACCCAGTGGATTAAGTACAAACAGCATTTTGTCTCACAGAGACATTTTCAGTTGGAGTGGGTATGCATCAGAGTTGTTCTTTGAGACCACTGCTTTTCATACTGGTGATGGAATACATTAGCAAAAAACTAAGAGGTGAAGAAACCAACCAGCTGAAAATACAAAAAACACCAATGAAGAAAAAATGGCAAATACAGACAGCAGTGGTTCCAAAATTCAAATCCAATCTTTAATGGAAATAAACAGGATAAAACCATGAAATGTCCACAATAAAATAAGTGCTTTCATCCCAGAAAAGTAGAACTTTATCAGATTAAAGACCTCTAAATATCATGCCCTTTTTATGCCATACATAAAAAAATTTCATTGGTTTCCAGACAACACACCTCCCCATAAAAGACATATGCACTCCATAATAATGTTAAAAAATTCCACAATAATTATAAAAACTTCAAATTTATAACACCTTACTTATACTAAATTGTTCCTTTCTAAAGCTTTAAGTTTCAGCAAACAGGCACTGGAACAATAGTTGTTTAAACCTGGCAAACTGTCAGCATCTAAAGTTAGTTGCCATATTAATTCTTTTTTCTCAAGCTGTATAAAGTAGTTGGCCCTCCCCTTCTATTCTCCTGGATACTATCTATAGCCATATATTTAAAGTAGTGTTTAGCATGTTCTTGTATGTGTTTTGACAAAGCATTATTTAAAGTCTGTTTTTTTATATTACATTCATGCTCATAAATACGTTCATCTAATTTTCCATCTATTTTGCACACATAAAAACATGGACAAAGACAACAGATTGCAATATATATTACATCTTTACTGACACAATTGTATTTATGTCATAGACCATATTAGTTTCCCCTGATGTTAAATTCTCTTCCTTCAATTATTTTAGAAGAATAATGACATGATCCGCATTTTCTCATTCCAACATGACAGTTACTAAATCCATCAATTACGTTTCTTTTCTCCAATAATTTTTTTTTAAATTAAAGCCTCTACTGTATACTATAGGTAGAAAATGGTCCATATTTCTTCTTCTTAAGGGGTCCTCAGTTAAAATAGCCCAATTTTTCATTAAAATCCACCTCAGAGTATTATGTTCTGAGCTGTAAGTGGCAACAAAAGCTATATTAAAATTCTGTTTCAAATCAGTAGGAGTATTTGTATGGTCATTTTCATTTCCAGTATTATGTAAATTTTGTGTTTTACCCCCATTGACCAAAATTGGTTTAAAATTAACTGTTTCTTTTATTCTGTACTTCTTCAACTAATTTATTCAACATATTATCTGGATAACCTCTTTGCTGGAACATGTTAACTAAATTATTACATTTTTCTATAAAATTAATATCTGAAAATACAATACAGGCTGCCCTTACCAATTGCCCTTTAACGACAGACCGTTTTTGGTGGTCTAGGTGAGAGCTAGTATAATGAAGGAAGCTATTCAAGTAAGTTTCCTTTCTGAATATACATGAGTGATATCTCATTCCCTGTCTATCTTTGGTCAAACATACATCTAAATAAGAGATGCTATCTTCATTAAATTCATATGTGAAAGAAAGGAAATTAGTAGTCCCTTCTATATATTCTAATAATTTTCTTAAGACATTCAAGGGTTGTTTCCATATAATAAATGTCATCCAAAAAGTGGATATACAGTTGAATAACCTCATGGAATTTATTAGTAAAAACATAGTGTTTTTCCCAATAGGCCATGACCATATTAACCACTGCTACCCCACATGGTGAACCCACTGCCACTTCTTCCTCTGTAAAAATATTTCCCATTAAAGTATATATAATTATTTGTTAAAACCATTTCCACAGTTCTACTAATAAGTTGTTTTTGCCCTGTGATAAACCACTGTCATATAACATCTCTGTAATCCATTCCAAGCCTATATCCAAAGGTATAACAGTGTATAAATCACAGACATCAATAGTCAGCAAAATATCATCTGATTCAAACAATATCTGTTCATTTACTTCCAAAAAATGCCATGAGTCCTTGCAAATTTAAGTTTGTTTCTGCAAAATCTGCTTAAACTCATAATCTATATATTTGGCACATGCTGAGGTTATTGAATTTTGTTCATCTACTATTGGATTCATAGGAGGATTTTCTATAGATTTATGTACTTTAGGCACTCCAAAAATGATAGGGGTAGAAGGTGCTATTATTTTTATATAATCATAAAGGTCTATATATATATATATATATATATATATATATATATATATATATTCACTTTTCTAAAAATATATTGCTCAATTGGTTATAGAAACAGTGATAAGCCCCATTCATTTCATGTAATGAAAATTCCAAAGAAGTTTCAGTTGTTAAAATCCTTCACATTCTTTCATTATAGTCATGTAAATCCATTGTTACTACCCATCTCTCCTATCTGGTTTCATTAATCTTACTTGTTGGTTCTGTAAAACCCTCAAGGTATTTCTTTCTTCTTGATTAAGGTTACGTTTATTTCATTTATTTGTTAGAATTTGCTTAAAATCAAGTTCACAAATTTTTTCATATGTTGTCAATAAAGGATGTAATGGGGGGTTGTATGTACAACTAATTTTAAATGTGCTGACGTCTGTATTATTCAATGTTCCCTCATACATTAGTGCCAAATGTATTTTTCTCAAAAATAGATTCAAATCAATTATGATATTATCCTTATTTATTGAAGTACTAGGTGCAAAAGTCATTCCTTTTGCTAAAAAATCAGCTACATCACCATCAAAAATAGTTTCTGAAATGTTATACACTTTAAAGTCATTATTTTTGGTTATAAATGATGTTACAAGCACTTTTTTAGTTAACATCCTTATTAGTGGCTATTATTGTCCCTTCATTCACCTTAATACATTCCGATGTGATGTTTGGGGTTCCGGGGGCTTGTTGTAATTCCTGGTTTGCCATTGATTGTAAAGGGGCATGATGCCTGAAAACCCACTTTTGGTTATACTGTTGTTGTAGCATTTTTCTACCTCAGTCTCTCAGAATGTCTTAATTCAGGGAAATTGTCCTGATAATTCCCTTGATAGTTACCCAGGTTAACATAAGCACCTCGACTAATATTGTTATTAGCAGTCACATCCTGTACATTTTGTCCATTCCCTGATGCAGTCCCATTTGCTGAAAAGGTTAGTCAAAGGTTTCAGTGAAAAAAAAAGGTTTAACTAAGTTACATCTCTTAGTCTATACTACCTGGTTTGCCCCTACCTAGTCTTCCCTTGCTCTGGTCACTTGATGCTTGACTGAGAGCCAAGCCCTACCATAATGCTGTATTCTTCCTGCCAAGGTAATCTCCAACTAAGGGAAGGGAACAAGTCTGTCCCCGGGATTCATGAAGCTTGCGCCAGGCGCAGGTGTTGCGTAGGCGGTATAACACCAAATATGGCCGCCGAGCGATTCAGGTACGATCCAATTCCACGTGCACTACCAGCGTACGCCATAACTGCTCAGCCCATGGCACAGGTATGCTAATCACCCCATGTGCAGTACTGCACCATGCAAATGAAGGTACATAGCGATTCATGAAATGGTGCAGGTGTAGCATAAGCCCACAGAAATGTAAACCAAAAAAAAACAGTTTACATTTTTCCAAACAGAACACTGGAGCTATGAAAGCGGACCAGACTCATGTATTTCAAAGTTAACATATGCCAATGGCTAAATATACAGCCAATGGCATAAGAAACGATGCACAACACCTAAAAAACAACATTTAATGTCATGTCCACAGTAACGCAAAGTACAACCGCAGGGCATGTGTGCGTAAATGGGAACACAAGGAAAATATACACAAATGTAATAAAATTGCAATGTAATACAAATCATGATTTCACCATAATACTCAATGGTATGCATGGTACACCACAACCAAGCTGCAAGGGTTGCTACGGGTCTGTGACAGTGTTCGGTGCGGTAACTATGAATTAGTAGTCAATGCAATGCAAATGAGGTGAGTAATAGTGAATCGCAAACGTCCCGCCGGAATAAGGATGTACCATATGGCACAGCGCTGCAACACCGAGGAATGATTTGGAGGTATACATGACATCAACAGTGGGGTGTTCCGCTGTAGCTGTAAGCACATTGGAGCAATGCAAATCCGGCCTGCCCATTGCTAAGCAAAGCCGCAGGATAGGGGTGGGGATGTAGGTATAGCATCGTTTAGCTGAGAGCACATATGGTGCCTGAAAGCGCATGTGTACGGGGATGAAAACATGCCCAAAACCCGGTAAGCAGACGCACACGCCGCGCACATAGCTCAAACAGGAAGGTTAGAGGAAGAAAATAAGGAAATGCCGCAGTAGGGTAATTGGAGTACAACTGAGCAATTAACACCTATTAACTCACAGTGGGCAATCGACGGCAGCTAACAAGTCTGCTCGCAGCAACCTGCAGAACAGGATAGGGGAGGTGTCGGATTGCAAAGAAAAGAGAACTGTCATAGCAGAGCAAAGCAAACCTGCAGTAGATCAGCCATAGAACACATGTAAGATAAGTCAGGTTTTGGAAAGTACAAATGAAAGCAGGCTGCTGGATGCATGCCAGAAAATGGGAGGGGAAACATTAAGAAATGTTAAGAGAAGGGCAAGAGGTAATCCACGGCAGCCGAATGTAATTCAACACCAAAGGCACCACAATAGCAGTACCTGTGGTAAAACACATAAGATACCCTGTAGCTCCGATGGTACATACACACCCTCTGACATCATCAGTGTTCACAGCACAATAGTATAAAGTGTGAAGGCACCTCACACACACCTGTGTATTCCCAAACACTGCACCACCGGTGTAAACAGACGGGGAACTTTTACAATGTACATGTTGGGAGCTGCCATAGCTGTGATTCATCACCATGTGTTAGAGACTGAAGATGTTGTGGAGGATGATGTTGACAACCACCGCAGGCTCAGGAGGAGGAGAAGAGTGTTCAGACCAAGGGTAAGCTACCAGGGGCTATATGATCTGGAGATAGTAGAGTGTTACAGGGTGGACAGGGATATCTTACAGCAAATAGTTGAGCTGTGTCGGCCACGCCTGAGATCCAGAAACAACAGAGGGGAACCCATCCCAGTGGACATGAAGGTATGTGTAAGCTTGCAAATACTAGCCACAGGTACCTTTCAAAGGCCAACTGGAGATATAATGTGGATCTCACAGGCATCAGCATCCAGGGTACTACACCAGTTCCTGGATGTATGTTACCACATGCCAATGAGCATATATACTTTCCCCAAACTCAGGAGGAGTTGGCCAGCAATATGTGTCTCTTCCACCAGGTGGCACACTACCCGGAGGTACTGGGTGCGATAGACTGCACGCACATACATATCAAGTCACCACCCGGTGAGCATGGTAGGTGCTACATAAACCACAAGGGATACTACTCCATCAACTGCCAGGTCGTGTGCAATACCCAGGGCATTATTATGGATGTGTGTGCCGGCAGCCCTGGAAGCTACCATGACTCTCACATCTGGCATGCCTCACAGCTGTATCAGGTATTTGTCAGGGGGGACATCCCACATGGCCACCTTGTGAGGGATGCTGGCTATGCACTGGAGATGTGGATGATGACTCCCATCAGAAATGCACACACCCATGCAAGAACGCCATAATGAGGCACACACACAAACCAGAATCGTCATAGAGTGTGTGTTTGGGATGCTGAAATCACGGTTCCGTTGCTTGGACATATCTGGTGGAGCCTTGCAGTACTCTCCAGGCATGTGTGCCCACATCTTCATAGTATGTGCCATGCTACATAATATGATCCTGCAGAAACAGCTGCAGCAGGGACATAATGGTGAAGGCCCTCACAGCCCACCACAATTGCCAAGGCCATCACAGGCACAGAGGGATTCAGACCATGAACACCCTGTGTCAGCCCCAGTAGGTAGACGGAGGCATGCCCAATATGCCCACGCCTTGGCAAAGAGGGAACGTATAGCACATACACTGACAGTGTAGGCCCCTATGGACTGACACACCTCTCCACTTGCACACACAGTAAACTGGATGGCACACACACACGACCACCTATAAATTGTAATGTATAGGTGGCCTACTGTGTGAATCCTACATAGGCAGCCCTCAACCATTGCACACACAACAGCTATTGGAACAAGGAATGTCAACACCTGAACAGAACACGCACCCAACAGCATATGTTGATACTGTATGTATAGGTTCCTAGGTACATCGGTAGGTACATGCCTGATTGTCAGAGGCCATTCATCAACCAAGGCAAACAGTGTCTGCTGTTGCCACCACATCGATTAACCAACTGTCCCTCAGTGGAGCAGAGCCAATTGTGGGATCCATGTGTGTAATCACTGTTCCCCACACACTCTGCATGGCTTACCTGGTGTGTTAATGAGGGGCTCCATATAATGTAATCAGGGATGTAGTGGCAAAGCACGGGGAGTACCCATGGCAGGTATCTGTCACCCCAGCATACTCCACCTATGGTTGTGTGAAGGTGTAGCACATTATAGTGTGTGGCTCACTGTGACATACATTACCAATGCTGGAGTACATCCATTAAACATCACTTGGACATACCATTAATAGATCTCATCCATATGTAAACTAACTGAGATACACATTTGATTGCAGTATGGAGTAACAGCCGTAGTACAGTTCACATACAAAACACCATAACACGTGTACAAATCCCAGATGCCCAAGTGGTAAATGCACTGACTGTCGTGCATGTTCCGGGTCCCACATCTTGCAAGGGATGTTACGTAATCCTGAAGGCACAAATAATGGATGTTGGATGCAGGTCATCAGATCAGGTTTAGCACATGTCAGTGGGATTATGCATTGGCAAGTGCTGGTAAGCATCGTTTAAACATGAATATACGTTTATGTACGAAACAGGGCTAAGCTTTTCTGAATATCGCGCAGATCACGGTCAACGATGTCCAGAACAGGTGAAACTAGCATTATTCACCCCTGTGCTAACAGTGCCTGCTCTGAAGGGTAAAATGACCACTGTCAGGAGTAGAACACGCAATCATGTACACAATCACCTAACACTAAGTTACCCAAGATGTACCAACGGCAGGTGTGTATTGTGACAGGTTAAAACACGAACGTGCAGATTCCAGGAAACAGTATACACCGACATGTACACAACGAAAGGTGTGTTCTCCCTCTCACTCTCTCTCTCTCTCTATATATATATATATATATATATATATATATATATATACAATAGAGATAGAAAGGGTGATAGAGAGATATAAGTTGATATATACGTATTCACCTATATCTGCAAATATATAGATAGGTCAATGACATGTACACAACCATGGGGGGTACAAATAAATATGATACTGCCAACTATCGCGTGTGTCACATACCGACACATGTAATCACGAGGCTGAAAGACCAAAAGACCACAGTACCGGAACACTAGAACCAAGAGTAATATTATCAGGATGTTAAGGGACATTTAGTTATCTCTGCCGGTGCTGCGTTCCAGGTAGGTACTGTGTTCAACTGTGTTTGTGATTGCTGTAGTCTGTGTATGTGTGTGTTGAGGGTGCCATGTGCGTTTCTGTGGGACTGTAATGTGTGTGTGTGTGCTTGCATCGTGTGTCTGTTAGTGCTAACTCGGAGGTAGATCATTATGGTAGGTGTGGTCATAGCTGGCCGTAGGCATACTGTTACCACTTGTCCCACTTTGAGGGACAGCCCCTCCCTGGGCAGTTGTGTCCTGACAAAAAATATTAAAAAGGGCAAATGTCCGAGATTGTAGGACATAATTATGTCCCATATATTATGTAATAGTTGCATTAAATAGTTACACCTATATCTAAAATACGTAAATGTTACATGAAACATGATAAGTAACTAAAGTGCTTCAAGAATAAGTATGTATACAGGATAAAAGTATGTTCTATCCTGTGTACTGACCGTGGGTATGTGTCGGCCTGTAAACACCGATGTGTGTCCTGCAAATGTCCCACTATGGCCATTTGAAAAGGTGGCAACCCATGCCAAAGAGGTTCAGTCACCAACACAACTGCAATGAGTGCAAATATCTGTGGCAGAAATACGAGACAGCTGTCATTTAGTAACATTCCCGTACATATCGATGTATTTCCGGAGGTATTGAAGTATCAACCTCACCTGCATGCTATATAGAAACCAATTAACAATGGTTCAATGTATAAGCCCGTAATAACCATAGTTTCTCAGTCTACTAAATGATAGGTCTTCAATTAGGGAAGGAGCCGACACACAGATATGGAATATGTAGAAATGCAGTCCCCACAAACCTGTATATGCTATGTACACCCACCTACATCTTCCCCACACCCAAAACAATTGCAATACAGACTGTAATAACATCACAAACATCCACTCACTCAATTACATCTGCAGAACCGTTAACATACCTTGTGAGAGACACATTTGTAATGGCACCATGTGAAATTGTAGCTGTTGTATAATGGAACAGATGGCGATGTTACAGGTTTTGTTTGCAGTAGTCCCTTATCAGACGGTTGAGATGACAGGTGCACTCACATGTAGAACCACATACTCTAGCCATCACACACAATCCACGGGGGACATGAATTCAAAATATCCATGTCTCTCCAAATAGCAGTTGCAATTCCTCACAACAAAACACATACAGGCCGTCTCCCCAAAGGTAGGGTAAAAGAGCAATGCCCAAGTGGAGAATTCAATTATACCCCACTGTTGCCACGTAATTGGCGAAGGGAGTAGCGGCACAGCTGATGTGCATGTAATAATTTACTCAGGAACACCAATTGGTGGCAGGATACCACATGTTACAGGTATCGACGTATATAAGGATGCCTTGCCATACATTCAAACTGTAAGCTCATATCATAGAACCGTTTAAACAGTAAAGGTGTAAGAGAGATATTTACGAAGACTCGGAAACAAGGTATGTAGAACACTCAGTATGTCAGTGTATGTAGAGCTTGTTTTGTAGTAATTAAAGTGTATGCAATGCATAAAGTGGGAAAAGGTATTATGTAGTGATGTCTTGTTGAGCATAGTAACGCTTGTAGAAATTGTGTGTTCTGCTGTGGGCCACATGGTAACCATCTCATACACCACAAGGGATGCTACATGAAGGCTTTAAACACAACAATTCCACACCACCCGCCATCAGTGGTAGGGTTTGTCCAACAAGTATGTGCCATAGTAGGGGATAGTATATGTTGATATACTGTCACAGTAGGCATGTGTAAGGGCATATAATGAGAATAACATAAGTAAGGTGGTCTTGCTGTGCATGTATGCTTTGCATCATGGGATAATGTTTAAAATATGTGTAATGTACAGTATTGTAGGTAGATATGTCAGATATTTTACACAGCGTAACTGTTATATCATGCAAACAAAGGGTATCATCTATTGGCATGTACAATACACAATAACAGGATACATATGGCTTGTAGTCGTGGGACACTGTAACAGCATGATAGCTAACTGAAATGGAAGAGCTACTCAATTATCCATGCACAAAGGACATGTAATAGCTTCACAGGTTCATAGTGAGGTACTATGCTGTCTGGCCAAGTCCATGTGTAAGCCCAACAACAGTGTTTTCACCGGAGGCACCTCCCTAGGGTAGTGTCCTGTCTGTGAAAAGCAGAGCCATGTGTTACCTGCACCTGTGTACAGTACAGCCACTGCAGTGATCCCTGGCGTACATGTGTGTCTCCCATCCACCCATCGAGGTTTCTCATGAAGAGTGCAAGTGAGTGTCCCTGCTTGATGTACATAGGAATCATGTTCCAAAGCATGGTGAGTGTCTGGTTCAGGAATGTATCCCTCAAGCATGTCCCACTCATCAGTGCATTTGTGCACATATCCATGAGCATGTTGCTCTCAGTGGCCTTTGCTTATGTGGAGTATATCCATAAATATTGCTGTGGACATGGGCCCGGTATGTTCAGCAGAGGTCACGCCTGAGTATGCAGTATGCAAATGTGTACAGTCGTGGTGTCCGTAGTTGTGCCGCATACGTCATCCTTTGGAGGTCAATAATCCTCGTGTGTTAATGTTGTGGTATGTAAAGCCATTGCTGTTCCATAAGGTACACCCCAAAAGGGGTGTTTTACCCTTGTGTCATACATCAGGAGTATAGAGGTACAATGGGTGCCTTTGTTCCAGCTACAAAACCATTACAGATAAGGGTGGCCACGTAGAAGGATATCTTTGCCACATTGGCAATATGGTTATCAAAGGAGTGGGTGCTATATACGTGTGTACTAAGATCCTGTATAATGTCACATGTATGTAGGGGACTACCACCTATTTGATAGTCAGTGGGTGATTGGTGTAATCCAAAGGGGGTGTCTATGCACCTTGTGTTATGCAGCTTGAGGCCATGTTATTGACATCAAATATCCGTCACAGTGACACCCATATGGAGGGTGTCTGTATCAGCTGGTGGATCAATCATTGCTCCTTGTTTGCAGTCATCTGGGAACCTATTCAGGGAAAGTCCCTCTGTGCTAGCCTGTACCTCAGGGAAGCATATACCGAACATGAGGGGCCTTAAGACTGAGAGCTGTGGTATGCCAAGCGTAACTGAATTACAGTAGGTACCATGATATGCTACCCTCATTGTGTGGGTGCTGTCCGTAAGCCACTTTGCATAACATCCTGAGACGTAGGGGTCAATGTGCAGGTGGATGTGTATGTTGTCAATACCAGAATGGAGAATGGTGCTGAAAGCCAATGAGAGGACAATGTAGGCTGTGTGGACCCCCTTGCTGTCATCAACTACCCTGGTAATTGTATCAAAGGAGTCCACCAGGTGTAGGAGCCAAGGTCTGGCCGTAACAAATCCAACCCTGGTGGCATCAAAGGTCTGGATGCCACCAATGTCTCTGTGATTGACTTCCATGATGATGTGCCCCATAGCCTTGCAGAACAGTTCAGTCAGGCGTATAGGACAATAGTCCCAGTGGTTCATTGTGGTGCCACCTGTGTGGAGTGTGATAACTGTTGCTGTGTGCCATTCAGGGGCCACAATGTCTGACACAAGGCTATTACTGAATCTGGTGGCCAAGTGGGGAGCCATGTCGTTCTGAGATTTGTGTAAATCACAGCTTGGGATGTTGAACGGTCATATGGAGTCTGTGTTCCAGGCCTTAGAGAGTGCAGGTTGGAACTGCGTAGTTGTGACCACAGGGACTCTGCATTGTTCCTGTATGGATTTTGGCCCTGTAGGGAGTGAGAGGGTGTAATGTTAGCATTGAACCTATCAGCCAGGATGTTGCCAATAGCAGCGGTCTGTAATGTTCTTGCATAACCGTTGTATGTCAGAGCAGATGTGGGTATTGCTATTGAGTACTGGCATACCTCCATAATGCTTTGTGGTAGTCCTTGGAATGTGTCGCAGTAATGTTTACGTAGCTAGCTTTGGAGGATGTGATAAGGGATCCTGGTACTGAGGCTGACCAGTGAGCTACCCCACCATGGGATTGTGCTCCACTTTGCAACAGCCACCATCTTCTGTTGTACATTATGTGCATGGAACTGGACTCCCAGATTGGCGTCCGTTATCTGGTGGATATCATCACGGCTCTGTTTGGGATAGCATGATCCATGCAGTTGTGTAAGTGCTAATGAAGTGCACTGGTGTATGTTTCAGCATTTGTAAGTGCATTGTCCATCTGCACAGGTGTCATGACGTTTACTACCGCTATCATAAGACGTCTGAAGTAGGCGTTGTAGAAATCTTGTACTGTGTATTCCGTGAAGGGTGTGGTGCCAGGATGTGGATAACAAGGGTGATTAGCATTTGTTTGGAAACTACCAATGAGGAGATAATCCCAGGTGTGGAACACCAGTCACATGTTGGTAATGTCCATGTCTAGGATGTTGTTGGTCTTGTTGGTGGTGTGTATGGGTTGATCCAGCCGAGTGGAGGTTATGAATCCCAGAAAACGTTGGCCTAATGTGTCGGTACATGAGTAGGTATCCCAGTTAAGTGTGGGGTAGTGTCAGTCTCACATCAGTAGTACCTGTCTGAACCCTATTGTCCAGTACACCAAGAAATGAGGGCCAGTAACCGTGGGGTATGTTGTTGAATCTGTAGCAAGTTACAATGTGTATAGCAGTTCTGGCCACAGTTAGTTGCACGTGGATCACCTCTGATGCATTGTGCTAAGGAACCAGCCTGGAGGTGTGTACATCCTTGTGAAATATGGGTGTTCTGGTCCTAGTTACATGACTGAAAGGTGTGGTCTGCGTGTAATCTGTCAGTGTAGGTGTGCTCTCTGGAGCCTAGAGGCAGGTCCCAGTCACTGCAGAGATATCGAAGTGGTCCATTATAAGGAGTGCCTCGCCTGAGTGCGTTAGAGATGAAGATGTCAAGCATTGAGTAACAGTACCCCAGGTTTTGCTTGCCTGTTCCTGTTCTGGTGGTGAATGTTATTGGAAACTGTCCAAGACATGCAGTATAGGAGCAGCAAGAGCCTTACATGTTATCTGTACTCTCAGGGCTGACAGGTGCAGGTCATCTGTGCCAAAGCATCGTGTTTTGGTGACCATGTCATTCAAAGCAGACAGATACTGGATGCCTGTGGAATGACAGTAGGAGCATAGGCAACTGTTGAAGTGAAACATTCAGTCGTTGTACAGTGGTATTAGTCTGGATGAATGCAGAATATTTCTCAGGGTTTGGGCGATACCTTCTGGGCTACAAGACCAGAGAGCTAGTGCATGTCCTTGTACATGTAGTCCAGGAAGTTACATCTCAGGGCAGTCACACTCACATGGAGAATGACAGTCAAATCGTACCTGATGAGGTGTGGCATGGGTGCATAGGTTATGTTGTGGATCCTGTTACCCGACAGCCAGATGTAAGTGACTATCGCCTTGTGTAGCCTGCTGAGTGGGACATCAGTGTGACCACCTACAGAGTCACCTATGTGTGTTGGGTATGTTATGACACCCTATCGGCTGCAGTTGATGTGCACACACGAGTCTGTGGGCTATAAGTAATTGGTGTTGTGTTTGGTGATGGGGGCTGCCTCTGTTGCCTACACAGAGAGTATGGAAAGGTTCTGCAAATGTTGTAGTCATACTATGTGTAGCCTGTGGTGGTGGAGATCTAGTGAGACTATGTGATGAGTGGGGTGTGTTGCAAATGTTACACGTCCCCACATGAATGTCAGGTTCAGTCTGGGTTGGTGAGCGTATTACCCCCAGCATGGCTACATATATGCATCTCCCACAGGCTGTAGTGTCGTAAGTTGGGAGGTGAGCATTGACTGTGTACATGAGACAATTGCTCTATTGCCTCATGTTTGCCATATTCATCATATAGACAGGCAACAACACTGGTAAGTGACACTTGGACATGCCTGTATATTCAACCATGTCTCACAAGATATGTGAGTTACGTGTGTACAACAGCTGTTGTACTGTAAGCAAACTGGAAATGTAAGGACAGACAGTGTACCTGTAAGAAATAAGTTGGAATGCGTGCTATAGTAATTAGTAGCTCATGAAGTGCTTACATGTTCTGAACTAGTGCTGAGCATGAATATGCAACACAGATAGGGTGTTGGATAATATAAACCCACTGCAACCCACAAGCGGAGACGCCAGTCATAATTGGAGGCACTGCACTATTACCCTGCTGAGTATGGTTTGCAAGTCTATGAACCTTTATCAACGTAGATGTTAGCAGTGCAGATGTAGATGGCAGTAAGGATGATTTCACACTGCATAGCATACCTGTGACAGGTCATAGGACATCACCCATACTGTGTTCCAGCTACACTGAATATACTAGATGTACCTTCATATGTCACAGTAGTGGTCTACCAGTGGCCTGTTGACAGAAGCAGCACTACAAAAGGTGTCTGAGTGACATGTGCATATCACACCAGTGGCAGCTACAGTAAAACAGGGTTAATGTTTTGTACTCCCCCCTCATTGTAGCCCATACCACACAGACAGATGGGAGGCATCTGTGTATGTAAGGATGTGAATGGCCATGACCTAGGAGCAATAGCTGTCTCAGTGCTGTGGACAACATACAGAATGGGATTTGTGGGTGAGGTGCGTGACGTATGTGCACAATCTGACAGCTGATAATAGCATTGTCACCACTAGGTGAATAACCCTGTACCCATTAACTACCACCTAGGCAACGGTCAACATTATGGACACAGTGTGTAAGGGATGATGCTGTGCAGATCACCTCCCTGAGCTGGTGACATCTCCAGGCCTATTAGCTAGTCATACGAGGCACCCATGTCATGACAGGGTGCCATCCATGAGCATGCACATCATTGGACAGGCATACTCACCACTCGGGTGACCAATATTGGATCACATATCACCTTTCAGGGGTATTGGTCATGCGTGGATGGCCGATACCAGCCTTCACAATCCTCACCTCCACTATGCAGCATGCTGGCTACCTTGCATAAAGACATGTGCTACACTGTGATGTTGGACATGCTACATGTACATATACTGATCTGAAAGACATACGCCATGGACAGCCACTGCCCTACTACAATGATCGCCACATGCTGGACAGATCCCTGTGCCATACATGTTACATACTCCTGCCATACCATGCAACCCTGTCCATCAAAGCTGCACATGTCATCTCTGTCAAACATGGTGCGATGACCGCATGGTAGATGTATCATTAACTGTCTGGATCAGTAATGTGGCACTGATGCACCTGGCGGTGACAAAATGGCTGTTGGATACAGCTAGAAAACCTTGCCTGTACATGCTATGGTTGATAACCATCCCTGCGAATAATGTCCGGCTAGCCATTGTCCCATGTGTATCACATGTGCAACACAGGCGATACGTGGCATGATGTTGAACTGCTGTACAGTGCCGTGTAGATGTATATGGCAAAACACATGCATGTAAAGGTTTCCGTGCGCATGTGTGCATTGTCACTGCTCATGTCCATTAAGGCAGTGTATGTGTTGATATGTGACATATACACAGCATCAAGGTCAACAGTATTACTGTGGACACATCCAGGCATGTGCTGATAGGACCAGTACAGGCAAACAGACATGCTCACATCAAGACAGCATTCACATCGAGTATGAGCAATGTAATGAGGTGACACACATATATGGTGATGATATCCAATGCACAACGGGTGTTATATGTGTGTGACACAAACATGGCAGTCGTGTCAGTTTCATGACGATTTGCAAAGATAACTGTTCATATGTACTAGATTTAATACAAATGTATGTGCAGCTGTATCTCTGTACATCTCTGTGATACTGTGACCTGTCTCCATCATTATGTCTTCCAGATAATGCCTTGTTCACACCTGCCAGCGTATAGCCACCTGGAGGATGATGCCCTCATCCTGTACCTCCATGATAACTATGAGGTGTTGTTCAGCCATATGCCACAGCATGCCCAGCAGTGTGATGACCTGTGGCAGGAACTACACAGGAGGGTTAATGATGTGGGTGGCCATAACTGCACCTACCAGCAGGTGCGCAGACATGGCACGGACCTGATACGACATGCAAAACAGCGTGCCAATGCAATCACCAGGGAACAAGGTGGAACAGGTGGTGGGCCACCAACCCAGCCCACACTCACACACACCGAGGAGCTACTGGCCAGCCTGGGGACACCGTCAGAACAATATCCACAAACACTATCTGCCATCGTGGAGGTGGGTGTCTCCCAACCACTAAGCCTGGAGTTGCCTGGTAAGTCACTACTGCACATATGACTATTATATCCCATTTAGTTGCATGTGTCATTGTACAATATGTAATGTAACATCATATGCAAGGTATGTTTACACACATGCTGCATACTATAGTTTGCTACCCAGTGTATGCACACATGTGCATACTATATGCTATTGTACAGGCGCATGTGTTAACATGCACAGTGCACCCTGTAGCTGTCATACAGTCATGGATAATGATCAAACCGCTGTGTCACCCCTATACAGGTACCTCTGGTGTGCCGCACAGACATCAGTCCATTGCAGGTGAGACAGTTATCAGTATCAGGCATGTTAATGCATATATCTATTCACCATGTGACCAGTTAACACATGTACACATAATGTATGGTCCCGTCACGATATACAGGTCACATCTGTCATCAAGCACACTGGCTACCCATGTGCAATATATGCAGACTAAATGAAACACTGACATGAAACCACAGTATCTGTCATTACTAGATGTGTGGACAGCTGTGCATACAATGGTGGAGGTGTTGTTCAATGTAGGCATATGTACTATACATTGGAACAACACATGTATGATATGCAAACAGTACCACACAGTGAGCTGGGATGTGGGCAGCCCACAGGATTCACCATTGTGTAATATGCCCCTGCAATGGGTGTACACATTGTGATGTGCCATCTGACAAGTTCCAGACATGTAGTGTTCCGGCTGTAATATTGTCTCACTATCCCATAATACATACCCCACATACCAAACATACAACCCTTTGTCTGCATAACCCTGTGGACAGTGATGTATCTGACATCTATGGGTGTATATCATATGGGACAACACAGACATGTGAGATAGACGGCCATCCCAAACATTTGGCCAACACATGTTCACACATGGCCATGAAGGATGGCCAGAGACATGTAGCCACACAGTAGATGTGATGTGTATACACCCTGTTGCATATTGTCCACACATGATCCAACTATAGCCTTTGTTGAATGGTTATATAGTTGATGTGGACCACTGGACATCGTAAAAGCCTCTGCACAGCTTGTGGAGGTGTCACTTAATTTGACCATATAAGATGTGTTGAACATCATGACTGTGTCATAGCATGACAGTAGTCACCTGCACAGTTTCCAGAGACATAGACACCACATCAGACCACAGATACCGTACATTTCCCTTGCTGCTGTTGGCCATCACTGTCAGCCGTGCACCTCGTGTGCGTGGTACATAAATGTTATGTGGGACATGGTGTAGTGACAAGTCTGCCATGTGTGGACACGGCTGCTAGGCAGCTAAGACAGGTTAGTAGTTGTGCAGGGGTGTCATCCGTAGTTCTTCCAGTGACCTGTCACATGACACAGCATGGTTTTGTGTGTATACACTTCAGCAATGTGGGTCACAATCCACAGTAGTTATGTCATGTGTTTGCACGCAGTTGTGGCTATGCACTGTGTGTGTATTACACACTGTATAGCAATATAGGCACCTCATGATGCCATGCAATGGCACAGTGTCTGTGCTTCACAATGTATAGCAATGTAGATGCCTCATACTACCCTTCAATGCTCATGCACATCTGCTAAAAGTGCTTTCTATCTGTAGGGCATATTGACAACACTGCAATGTGATACCCATTACATGGCTGTACATATGTCAGGACACTATTGTGTCAGACATGTATGCATGTCAATGCACACATCAGCAGATTACATGTCATACTACATGTCAATGTCAAGGTCACATCAGCCATGTGTACTGTTAACCTGTGCTGGTCCACATGGTGTATCACAGGGATGGATGCTTACTACCATGATTGTGTGAACTGCATGGCTTCTGATATGACACCTGCTTGCTGTTGTGTGCAACCCAGGGAGGTATGCTAACTACCACTATTAATGTCTGAGCTGCATGCCGTCTGCTGTATCACATGCATGCTGCATGCCATCTGTCAAATCACATGCATGGTGAGTCAGTGGGTCAGTGGGTCAGTGAGTCAGTGAGTCAGTGAGTGTCTGTGTGTGTCTGTGTGTGTGTGTGTGTCTGTGTGTGTCTGTCTGTGTGTGTCTGTGTGTGTCTGTCTGTGTGTGTGTGTCTGTGTGTGTGTGTGTTTGTGTGTGTCTGTGTATGTGTGTCTGTGTGTGTGTCTGTCTGTGTCTGTCTGTGTGTGTCTGTGTGTGTGTGTGTGTGTGTCTCTGTCTGTGTGTGTCTGTGTGTGTCTATTGTAATGTAGAGTCTTTCTTTGCATTCACAGGTGATGTAGGTACAATACCCTTCTGCGGTCCATCTGATGTTAGCGTCCCCACAGATACTAGCAGTGATGAACATATGCATGAGGTACAGGCAGGGTTGTCAGGGGCTGAATCTGTGCCAATGGTTGCCATCCCAGCTATGTCCCCCTCTTCCCTGCACACAGTACTCATGCCAACACATACCCCATCACCAGTGGCCATAGAGGAAGGACAGACAGCATGTGTTAGCTTGGAACAGGAACGTGTGGTGGCTACAGAAGGTGTGTCTCCACACCATGGTGTCAGTGTAATGACTGCAGATGTGCCACACAGGCATGTGGCCAGTGCTGCTCGTAGGAGGACCTCTGGCAGACATGCACCTGCAGGACAGAGCGCAGCAGCTGGTGTCACTAGACGCATGTTCCAGACTGTAATGGTGGCACAGGCACATGCTGAATGGCAGAACACAGAAGTGCAGAGGCTTCAGAGGGTTGCTATCCATTCTTTGAACAACAACATCCAGGCATTGGCAAATGCTCAACAGCAGATCGCTGATGTTCTGGACAGGCGATTGGGTGACATGGTTGGAATCCTTGACCGTGGCATGGCAATCCCCGAGCATGAGCTGTCTGTGCTGGAACATCTGGTAGGAGTGAGGCATAGGCCACATGGATGTAGGCCAGCTACACCACCTGGTGCAGGTCAACGTGAATGAGCCACCTCACATGCCTACTCCCACAGTGCCGGTAGCAGTAGCAGTGCAGCTGGTGCTGCTCTTTCCACATCAGGACACAGCAGGCCACGTGGACGTGGCCCTGGATGTTCCCAGCGGGGACACGGTTCCAATGGACATGTGTCATTGGACAGTAGCCAATCTGTACCTCTGGCTGGTGGTGCCCGTGCAACCCCTGGCAGGCACAGGTCACGTGGCCATGGCTGGACACAGTGAGCTGTACATCCTGGTCTGTACAATCTGGAGCTGTCAATAATACCCCTGTGCAGGCTGGACAAATGGCAGAACTGTGTGCACACATACACGCACACAGCAGAAACATCTGTAGGGCACCGCAACACCCACATGCATAATGACCACACATGTCCAATCAGATCACTGGCCCTAACCCACACACATGATGTCATCCACTGGTGCAGCCTATGCCCCTGGCAAACATTATCACCTTGTGCATATGATGATGCCTGTGCCGCATCCTTGTCATCCACACCATCGGTGCAGGGACAAGCTCATATGGTCTGATGCACAAGGTGAACAGAATAGTGAGAAGTGTATATTACATTTGTTGTGTACTGTTGACACGCACCAGACATACCATGTAGTACAGGTTTAGAATGCATTGTTATATGTTCACAGTATGTGTCTTGGTAACAACAGTAACAGCATGTTGGTAATGATGCCCTGCTTTCCTCCTTAAGGTCTAATTGCATGTGCCATTGCGTTACAGTGTTTGCAGCTAGAGTGCATTGTTGTATGTTCACAGTCTGTGTCTTGGTAACAACAGTAACAGCATGTTGGTAATGATGCCCTGCTTCCCTCCTTAAGGTCTACTTGCATGTGCCAATAAGTAGCAGTGTTTGCAGTTTCCCATGTGTAAATGTGGAGTACTCACAGGCATGTATGGCAATACCAGCATGCTATACGTAGCCTAACCTCACTGTTAGAAAGGCTACCATTCCACAGATGTCCACACATCTACTGATCCAGAAGCATGTGAGCTGTTTAATAGGCTACAGTGGCTAGAGACGTGACATCCATACCGGGTCACATCACAGGTATGGTGACATGGTGCAGGGGGGTTACACAGCGGTCTGGGTGATGTCAACATTAGAGGATGGTTGATAGCATGAGGCCTCACTGTGTAGCAGTAATACACTGTCACATTACAGGATGAGAACACACACAGACATACACAGAAACACACAGTAACATGACCAAACTCACGGGGTCAACAACACTATAATGCACACATGATAGTATTGAGGTGAGGACCCCTGCCTATGTGGTAATCACCTTCACAGTACTGTGCACCCACATGACACGACACAGAGAATGAACATGTACAGGTAGCCATTAAGGCTGAGACTGATGACATCAACAGGGTAGTAGACTGCATCACCATGAGGGGTTAGGGATCCTGTCTGTTCTGTATGGTAGCATACACCCTCACTCCATGCACCAGACAGCCATACATGCATACAAACACACACACACTGTGGAGTCCACAAATGTCATTCACATACAGATAGCTGACATGTGTGTGATACACACACCACCCCTACCTACGTCTTGCTTTCTACACTGCAGTATGTACAGATCTCTACAACAGTGTACAGGGGTGTGTAACAATTGGGATGTATTCCCCACCATACGTGGCATATATGGTCACACAAGCAAACACACATAGCAGTACTGTGAATCATACAACTGCTATATGATGATACATCTGACAGACATGCAGCTGTATCGGCCGCATTATGTGTGCCAACTCTACCTTCAGCAATTATGCTGCTATATGCACACAGGAGGACGTTATTGTTACAGGTGTCAAGTGATGTAGAGTCAGTAACACCCTGACTGCTGTGTAGGTTGTATGTCTTCACCTTCAAGTAACAGTAACATAGCGTACTGTTTGCACATGTAATGGTAGGACGGCTTGTGACACACCTGTGAGCTGTCTTCAGCAAACATCCATCTGCAAAGGTGGACCACCACCACTTTATGTACACACATTCATCCATACCTGATGTACATCCTACCGTACTGTCAGTATTTCACCATATACAGGTGTCAATGATGGGGCTGCATTGCAACTGCATGTTGTAGTTAGACACAGATGAATAACATACATAAGCTACTGCACATGCATGGTGGCTGCATGCACACCACTACATGTACATGTGTGTTGGTCCTACATTCCTGTCATGTAGCCATGTTTGTATGCATTGCAATTGGTGGACATGTGTGATGACATACATGACACATGGATTGTTGTATGATATGTTGGTTGTCATGGGTAACTAGTATAGAGGGAATGTTACCTCAGTCAACATTGCTACCTTATGTACTGTTAGCATTCAACAGCCATGGACCTACCTTCCATGTCCATGCGTGTGATTGCTGTAGCCACTTGTCTGTACAGAGAACAGCAAAAGCTATGCTATGTACATATGCGTTGTGTGTGTGTGTGGGCAATGTACATATCCACTGCGATTATATGTATGTCATATCCAAACACGAGTGTATTCTGGTGTACAGCGACAGTCATCTGTTACAGCTGTGTAAGACCCAGGGCCCCTGTTATGTGTAGAGCCAACCTGGTTATGAACTCTGGTATCATTGCATTGCATACCACATGATAGAACCCTGTCAGTACATGTGTAGTCTGCACAGTTGATGTAGACCTATGTACAGTCCACTGGTCATGAGTAACATGGTGGTGTAATAATGTATGGATGTCTGTTGCTGATCCAAGGACATGGTGATGTCCGAGGGCTACATAGTAGACTGCAGCATTTACCACTGTGATCTGCACCTGAGACATCTGTGATGGCTCTTGAGTGTGTACTGGTCAGTACATGTGAGTGGCCTTCATGTACGTGGGGACAGTAACACCTGGAGTGGTCCATCACGGTCTTATGGCCCACATGTCTGTATCTGAGGTATACGGTGGTAGTGCTATTGTGCACAACTGTGCCATATGCCAGGCGTTCATCTCTGCAGAGATGTCCATATTCCCCATTGTTGGATCTGGATTGTCAGCTGTGATCACGAACGCTACACAGCTAGCACTGACGACTGGTGTCAGATGTGTGTAGTGCAGCATTCGTGCTAACAATGTTGACTATCGACACACTGTGCCCTTCCGTGTTTAGAATCCATGTGCATACAAGACAGCCCTTCGCTACTACTAAGTGTGTGAGCATGCCCAGTATGCCATTGTGTAGATGGACACACAGTACATTCCAAACTGTGCCCTTCTGTGTTTAGAATCTGTGTGCATACAAGACAGCCCTTCGCTACTACTATGTGTGTGAGCATGCCCAGTACGCCGTTGTGTAGATGGACACACAGTACATTCCAAATGGACATAGGTTCATAGGTTCATAGGTTCGTACTAGGCTATCTGCCCAAGGGCATTTATAAGCCTAGCCCATAGTTATTTGGCTTTCGCCACCCCTTTAGTTTGAATAAAACTATGCCTATTATTTTGCTGTGCCTCTGTCAAGCAGTGACACTGAAGTAATCCCTGGGGTATATCTGCGATCCCCCATCCATTGGTCAAGATTCCTCTTGAACAAGGCCAGCGAGGTGCTCTGCCTCACATGTACCAGGATTTTGTTCCACAGCATAGGAGTCTCTGGGTGATGAATCTGTCCCTCCAGCACGTTCTATTAATAACCGTGTCAAGGTTTAAGTCTCCCCTTGTGGTTCTGAGGGATCTAGATTTTTGAGGTGAAGCATATTCATCAAATCAGGGTTTGACATGGCCTTATATGTCAGGCACAGGTCACCTCTGAGCAAGCGGTATGAGACTGAATAGAGCTGGAGTTCTTTCAGTCGGGCAGCATAAGACATATTTTGAGACCCTTTATCCTTTTGGTGAGGAACTTTTGGGGCCTTTCCAGCTGCTGCAGGTGTCGGGTCAGATACATTCGAATGGGGCATTGTACTCAATCATAGGTCTAATGAGTGATGAGTACAGGGGAGACAATGACCTCCCTTGATCTAGATGTGAATCCCTTCATGATCAGGTGGGCAATGTAGAAGGTTTTCCTAACTACTTTAGCAACATGAGTGTCAAACGAAGGCTACTGTCAACCTGGGTCCCCAGATCCCTGATGACTTCTTCTGTGCTCAGTGGATTGCCACCTATATGGTAGCTAGGGGTAACCTTGTTTTTCCCGAAGGGTATGACTATGCATTTCTTGGCATTTAACTTTAGGCCATGGCTCTGGCACCAGTTATCCATTTCTGTGAGGCCCTTCAGAAGGATATATGTGTCAGATGTGTTTTCGACTATGGCGCCCAGTTTGCAGTCATCTGCAAACTTTGTCAGCCATAACCCTCCTGTGTTTGCTTGTACTTCAGAAAAGTAGATGCCGAACAAGAGTGGACCCAGGACTGATCCCTGTGGGACACCACTTGTGACAGGCTTTGAGTCTGACATGGCTCCAGCAACTCTGACCCTGTGGGTTCTGTCACTTAGCCAGTTTGCAACCCATCTTGTGATGTATGGGTTTACATTCAAGCTGATGAGTTTTTCGATGATACCTGAGTGGGGTATTGTGTCGAAGGCCTTTGCCAGGTCAAGGTAGGCTGTATGGACTGCCTTTCCTCATCAATGGCCTTGGTGACTGTCTCGAAAAAGTCAACCAAGTTTAAAAGGCATGATCTGCCTTTGACAAAGCCAAACAGGGTTGGATCCAAAGTCTGCAAGTTCCCTATGTCTTTATTTATGAGTTCCATTATGATCCTCTCCATGGCTTTGCAGATAAGGCTTGTCAAGCTAATGGGACGGTAATTTCCAGGGTTGGTGGAGGCACCACCCTTGTGAAGTGGGACCACAGTCGCGCGCCACTCCTTGGGTGCGTATCCTGAGGTGAGGATAAGATTAAACAGCTGTCCTAACTGCGGTTTAATTCCTCATTGAGTTTGTGGAGCACACAGCCGGGGACACCATCCGTCCCATGGATGCTGTGTTTTTGCTTTGGAGAGCAGTTCTCACCTGGGTGTTGGAGATGTTTGGGGCTACAATCCTCTGGTATAGATATCTCTCCTTTTGGGGAGAGGGGAAGTTTGCACTGAACCTGTCAGCCAGTATGTTGGCAATGTGTGTAGGTTCAGTAATTTTCACATCATTTTGAACTAATTCTGAGCATATCTGGGAGTTTCCTCCTAGGTTTCTAACATAGCTAAAGAAGGCCTTATGATTGTCTTTTGAGTCCTTGGCGATTTTTCTCTCAAAATTTGCCTTGGATGATTTTATGAGAGCTCTTAGTTTTTACTTATAATGATCAAAGGTGTCTTACCTTTCAAGGATTTTGCTCTATCTTGTAGTAGCTTCCTCCTTTTGTTGTAGAGCTTGTTTATGGCTGGGGTCCACCAGACTGGACGCTTGCCTTTGGTACAAAGAGTCTTAGTTTTGTTTGGGATTGCCTGATCCATGCAGTCCTGTAGGTGCTGGTAGAAGGCATTTGTAAGTGATTCAGCGGTTTGAGTAATGTTTACCACTGGCTCAGGGGCCTTAAAGGAGACCACATTAGTTTTTAGAAGTGTGAAGTCGGCTTTGAGAAGTTTTTCACTGTGGTCTTTTTATTTCAGGTGGGGCGGGATGAGGACCTCCAGCGAGATTAGTTTATGATCTGATCTCACCAGTGAGGGTATACTTCGGTGTTGAACATTTTGATCCCATGTTCGTGATGATGAGATCAAGTATGTTTTCTCCTCTTGTGGGGATGGTGACTAGTTGTTCCATGGCATTTGAGTTTATGAACTCCAGGAACCTTTGGGCTAGAGTGTTTGGGCATGAGTAGTGTTCCCAGTCTATATTAGGGTAGTTGAAGTCACCTAGTATGATGGTGTTTGGAGATACATTTATCCCCTCCATTGTTTTCAGGAAGGCCATGTGAGGTTCCTGAGTTTGAGAGGGTGGCCTGTAACATGCTACAAATTGTGCAGAGCAGTCTTGCCTATGGTTAATTGCACCTGGATGGTCTTCGATGCATCGTGCATTGCCACCAACCTTGAGGTGTGGGTGTCCTTTATGAATATGGACACCCCCCTCCTTTCTTGGTGTTGTCCGGATTTTGGGGCCGGAACGCATGATATGAGGTGAAACCTGCTAGTGCTGGGGTGCTCTCAGGAGCCTTGAACCAGGTTTCTGTCACAGCACAGACATCAATGTTCTCCATACTGAGAAGGGCCTCGAGTGCGTGCATCTTGAGAATGAGACTTCTGGCATTGAGCAGCATTACCCTTAGTTTTTTACTTTTTGTGTTCTAGGGTGGTAGGTTTAGAATTTGAGCCTTGCCTAAAAAGGCACTATGGGGGTGGCAAGAGCCTTTGCCAATATCCGGAAGCCTAGGGTGACAGCTGCAAGCCGTCCCTTGAAGCAGCATGGCTTGTCCAGCATGTCATCCCAGGCAGACAGACATTGGATCCCCTTTGAATGACACCAGAATTTAAGCCAATTATTAAAGCTGATCATCTTACCACTGTATTGTGGCATCATTCTAGGTGAAGGTAGGATACTGCTCAAGGTCAGGGTCATACCTGCCTGGGCTACATAATCAGAGAGCTCCTCAATGTCTCTTTTCATGTAGTCCAGGAGGTGCGTCTCAGGTCGTTGACACCAGCGTGGACAATGACTGAGTCGCACTTGTACCTGCTGTTGAGAGACCTGAGTGCTTGTGTTATGTGGCGGATTCTAGCCGACAGGCAGCTTACTGTGACCTTCTCCTTACTCAGTCTGGTGGCGGGACGTCAGTGTGTCTGACTATGGAGTCACCTATGACAAGTATGTTTGGTGTTGTATTTGGCCTTAAGGGCAGTGACTGCTTTGCACACTGATTTTGTTGTTTATGTGTTGTTTGTGTGGTGTATTGAGTTTGCAGTTGCTTGGGTGTCTGCTTTGGAGGCCTCTGCTGTTTAGGTAAATTTTACTCAGAGCCTCGAGTATGTCTTAGTGTGTTTATGTGTTTGATTCAGTGGTGTGGTTGAGTTATGTGAGACTGGTATTGTGGTGTGTGTAGTTGCCTTCTCCTCCTGCCTGGTCTTGCCAGTCCTGAGTTGAGAGAGCTCAGCCTCCAGTCTGGCTAAAGAGCTGCATCTCTCACAAGTGTTAGTGTTATGTGGGAGGAGGAGAGGGTTGTCCGTGTACATGAGACAATTGTAACATTGTCTCAGAATTCCCAGATTCACCAACTGGGCAGGAGAGGATGCCAGCATCTGACCCTTCGACATGCTAGAAAGAATTATGAGTTGGTATGAGACAGAAAAGTAGTGGGCTTAGCAGGGAAGTGGGCACTCCTGGGGGGTTTTGCTAGTGAGAGATTTGTATAATATAGGAGTGCTTGACCAGCAAAGAGAATGCTTATAAGACAAGGGATATGCTTATAAGACAAGTGCTGAGCTTTTGAGAAGAAAAAGCTATTTGGAACAAGTGCTGCACTTTTAGTGTAGGTGTAAACTGTTTAGGTTCCTAACAAAGCAGTTCTAAGGGAAAATTGAAGAACAGACTTTCTGGAGCCAAAAAGAGTTTAACCTTGTTTAACCGGCGCTGCCCGATGCTGCTCTAGTGGCAACTCCGCTTCATCGCTAAAGCACATTAAAGCGTGCTTGATAGCAGGGCTGGAAAGAAGCAGGAATAGACCTAAAGGGAAAATAAAACTACAGTTTCAAGTCAGTAACCACCTCTATGGGGGCAGGGAAGCTGCTCAATGTTAGTCACTGCCACTGATCAACAGAGACCCCTCCTCCAGCCCAAGCAAAATGGCCTCACAGAAACTTTCAAACAGTTCAGGAACAGCAAGCCTGTAACTGAACTTTTTAACTCTCAGAAAAGTGGGAAAAAAGCAAGATTTTTTTTTGTTTTGTTTTACAGAGATAGCAGAGGTTCACAAGTAATATCAAGTTATAACAGTGCAGTAAATGACCCCACACAAGAGTGCTAGGTCAAGGACAGAAAATATGCAAGTTTTAAGAAAAAAACAATTTAAAATTAAGTGCAAACAGGAATTTCAGCAAACAGCTTTTGGTTGTGTTCTAAATACAGCTACTAATACAGAAATCAAGTTTAACAACCTGAAAATGCTCAAGCTAGGCAGCTATGCAGAAAAACTTAGCAAATAAACAGAGAAAAATTACTTAAAATCTCAAAAGTGGCTCCCTTCTTTTCTCAGCGTTTTTTCCTCTTGGAGGGTGCTTCACCAACAGCCAACAAGCCTGAAAAGACGCCCAAACCACGAGGCAACTGGGTTTTAAGAGAGGAAGATGAAGGAGTTATGGAAATGACCCCTAGTGGCCAATAAAACTACAGTTTCAAGTCAGTAACCACCTCTACGGGGGGCAGGGAAGCTGCTCAATGTTAGTCACTGCCACTGATCAACAGAGAGACCCTCCTCCAGCCCAAGCAAAAATGGCCTCACAGAAACTTTCAAACAGTTTGCATGCTACTAAGTGTGTGAGCATGCCCAGTGACACCTTGTGTCGGTTATGTGCCTCTGTGTATGGGCATGACCACTGAAATCCTGTATAGCAATAGTGGTCATCCAGGCAACAGATGTCCATACCCCACGTCAGGATGGATTCCTACATTGAACACACTGGGACTGTTTTGAAGCGTGTACTGTCTGTGGCATGTTTCGTATCCATGTAGTGTTGTAATAGTGCTCCGTAGATAGGCAGTTGTCCTGCTCACACCACTGCCATGTGTTTGTCTATGTCTACCTTGGGACAGTTATATGCTTTTAGACTGCTCAATCTCCATACATTCCCTATCGGCGTCTTTGCCTTTGCTGATGATGTCATCCACCTAGAAGTATGCCTCTGAGAGTGCTGTGTTCCAGTAATCTCGGTAGTGCGTTCTGTAACTGCATAATGCTGTAGTGTGATAAGGTAGTTAGGTGTATGTTTGACTCTCGGCCCTACCAAATGTGTGTGTGTCTGTGTGTGTATTTCCAGCTGCCTGGGGACAGAGTATTGGTTTTAGACGGCTCACTCTCCATACATTCCCTATCTGCATCTTTGACTTTGCTGATGATGTCATCCACTTAGAAGTATGCCTCTGGGAGTGCTGTGCTCTAGTAATCTTGGTAGTGCATTCTGTAACTGCGTAATGCTGTAGTGTGATAAGGTAGTTAGATGTATGTTCAACTCCCGGCCCTGCCTAATGTGTGTGTGTGTTTGTTTCCGGCTGCCTGTGGACAGAGTAATGCTTTTAGACAGCTCACTCTCTATACATTCCCTATCAGCATCTTTGCCTTTGCTGATGATGTCAACCACCTAGAAGTATGCCTCTAGGAGTGCTGTGTTCTAGTAATCTTGGTAGTACGTTCTGTAACTGTGTAATGCTGTAGTATGATAAGGTAGTTAGATGTATGTTTGACTTCTGGCCCTGCCAAATGTGTGGGTTTTCAGCTGCCTGGGGACAGAGTAATGCTTTTAGACGGCTCACTCTCCATACATTCCCTATCGGCATCTTTGCCTTTGCTGATGATGTATCCACCTAGAAGTATGCCTCTGGGAGCGCTGTGTTCCAGTAATCTCGGTAGCGCGTTCTGTGATTGGGTAATGCTGTAGTGTGATAAGGTAGTTAGGTGTATGTTCAACTCCCAGCCCTGTGAAATGTGTGTGTGTTTCCAGCTGCCTGGGGACAGAGTACTGCTTTTAGATGGCTCACTCTCCATACATTCCCTATCAGCGTCTTTGCCTTTGCTGATGATGTCATCCACCTAGAAGTATGCCTCTGGGAGTGCAGTGATGCTGAAATTCGGTAGCGCATTCTGTTACTGCATAATGCTGTAGTGTGGTAGACTAGACAGGTAGGTGCTCGATTCCAAGGCAAGGCAGGTGTGTGTGTTTGGCAGTTATACCCTATGTGTTGGTATCTGTGGGTGGCTAGCTGCGGGATGTGTTCAGTGTGTTTTGTTGCTGACCAATATAGTGTCCACAGCCTGCATATTCTGCCAAGACACTGGGTTGTCAACACATACATTCACCAATAGGTCTGGTGAGTAAATGTCAGCAGCCCTACTCTTACCCTTAATACAGTCTGACCCATGTGACGCAACAGAACACACATGCCTTGATAGTAACAACACTACATGATGCAGGTGGCACATGTAGTTTCCTTTTCATGCCTGTCTAATGCTTTGCTGTCATGTGGTCCGCTGTTGTGATATAAATGCAATATCTACATATGTGTGTATATGTATATGTGTGTATGTATATCTATGTATATATGTATACAAATAATATATATGATATATGTAGATATAGAGACATAGACATAGATGTAAACATATATGTCTGGTTACATCAACACTATTGAATGTTTGTGCCGGATGATCTGTACATGATAACTTGGGATGTATGTATATCTGCCATGGCGTAGTGGTAATGCACATTGTCTGTTGTGTGCAGGGTCCTGGGTTGTAATTGTGTAGACACCGGTTATTTTGTTGCTGGGAAGACCATGGGATATCGTATATGGTGATAGTAAGGCACCTGTTACCAGGTGTGTACGGATCTGAGTGACACTAAGAAGTAGTTATTAATTTGGAGGTTTGGTATGGGTCATATAACTATTCATTAGAAGACTATACTATGCAGATGAGGTTGACAATAGTGTATCCAGTTTATCCCCAGGGTATGATGCATATACCTGGAGTGTATGTGTGTAGTTAGCCAGGTGCAGGGCTCGAATATAGTTGACAGCATGGGAGGGGGGTCAGGCATACTGTATGTACATTGCAGAACTGTGCCTCGGGAGTGCTCCTGCCTTAGCATGCCTAAGCTAGGGGTGTGTCTATACTTGCCTGGTGACATTGGGAGGGACAACAGCAGTGGTGGGGTAGTCAGAGTGTACAGGCTGCACAAACAGGTGATGATCAGCACAATCAGCAGATGACATGGCCAGCCTGCACCTGAACAGTACAGTAATGTGAGCAAGCATCATACACACAGGTTTCTTCCGCACTCTACACCACTGGTGTATACCTGCGGGGACATTTCACGACACAGTCCAACCAAATGAGAAGGGCTGCAGCGGGCAACATAGACCAACATGTGCAGGAGGCTGAGGGCAGTGAGGATGTGTATGCTGTCGAACATCCCTTACTGGGGTGACATAAGACTTTATAGATGCAGGGTGACTTACCAGGGGCTACATGAGCTGGGGATGTTGGAGCACTATGGGATGGACAGAGACCTCCTACAGCGGCTTGTTGACCTGTGCCTGCCACACCTGACACATCAAACAGGCCGAGGGAAACCCATCACAGTGGATACCACAGTATGTGTTGGCCTGGGTATACTAGCCACAGGTACTTCACACAGCACAACTGGGGATATCATGGGGATCTCACAGGCATCTGCATCCAGAGTATTGCGCCAGTTCACAGATGCCATGTCAACAAATGCTAGTGAGCACGTACATGTCCGCAACACACATGATTAGTAGACCAGCAATAGGCATCTCTTCAACCACATGGATGACTACCCTGGGGTACTGGGTGCTATAGCCTGCACACACATACACATCAAAGCACCACCCAGTGAGTGGGGTAGAACCTACAGTCACTGCAGGGGCATACCCTGCAACAGCTAGGCCATATGCAATGGCCAGGGCATTAGATTGAATGTGTGTGCTGTCTGCCCTGGAAGCTATGATGATTCCGATATATGGCTTCTGACACAGCTGTACCACACCTTTGCCAATATGGACATCCCCTACAGTGTCCTAGTGGGGGATGCTGGGTAACCACTGGTGTTGTGGCTGATGGCACCCAGCAGCAATGCACACACACCTGAACACTCACACCATAATGAGGCGGATGCACAGGCAAGACATGTAATTGAGCATGTGTTTGGGGTGCTCAGTTCACGGTTCTGGTATCTGGACACATCTGGTGGAGCCCTGCAGTATTCACTAGCTACATGCACAAAATTTGTTATGGTATTTGCTATGCTACACATTCTGATCCTGCAGTAACAGTTGCTGCAGGAACAGCATAGGGCACCGCCACACAGCCCAACACCACTGCCAAGGCCTGTACAGGCACAGTGTGACTTGGCGAAGAAACTACCTGAGCAGGGCCCAGTCGGCGAAAGGCCGTGCACAGTATGACCTGCCCTTGGCAAAGAGGCAACACAAGGCATATGCACTGACACAGTAGGTACCCACGGATGTCCCCTCTCTGACCTGCACACAGTACAATGGATGCTAAACATGACACTACCTGTGCTCGGCCATGTATAGGAGGTGCACTGTGTGCATCCAACATAGGCAGCCCTCCAGCACCGTCCTCAGGTCCAGAACACCCCCAGGGTATGTCTATCAACCTAATAATTGGCAGTTGTATTAGAATGTGTATTTACCCATTGCTATGGTATGTATGTGAGCATACAAGAGACTTGAGTGGCCGACTGTTAGGGCAGCAGACAGTACACGTCCATAGTGGCACCATGACTTCTGTAGCACATACGGGTGTCACAATGGTAGCCAGTAGTACACAGGGTGTCCTAACCCACTGCAGATTATGGGATGAACATCATGTGTGTCCGTACAGCCCACACATGTTCCATGCACCTGGACAGGTGTGGACCAATACAGACAAATGATATACAATGGCCTATGGATATGCCCAATGAATGACCCCAACCCCCAAAGACGCACACAGACTACAGCAGGCCAGGCGGTTTGATGTAGGTTGTGAAAGCTAGGATGTCCAACACCACTGTGCTGGTATTTACACTGGGATCTGACGTACACTGGTATCCCTCCAACCGGCAATTTAGGTAGGTCCACACACTGACATGGAGTACCTGGCATACCAGTACAGTAGCAGCAGATGTGTACAACTGTCAGCTGTGCCCCCCATCCAACCTACACATGTGAGAGTCATGTGCACCACCCATGGTGCTGTGTAGGACTGTGGATGCGGTTGGATGTTCCCCCACGCTATGCAGACGTGTAGCAACTGTCAATGCCAAATGACCATTAGCTACCCTGCAGACACAGCATGACACCTGTCTGTGTAGAACAGAGGGGTCAGCAACACAGTACTATCTGGACATGTGACACATGTGATACAGTTGTCCATACTTGGCATGCTCACACACATGACGGTATGACGGTATGTCGGTCGACAACATGCGTAGCAGTCATACTGGGCATGCTCACACACTGATGGCCAGGCATGCATACACTAGTGGTCTGGACATATCTGCCAGTACATTGCTATACTGTTGGATGACTGCGCTGCATGGTGTGTGTGTGGTCTATTGTCTGTACATATGCCATGGTCTATTGTTAATTCACATGAGCTATGTGCGCAGGGTACTGCTACCAACACGTGAATAGGGCGGCTCTTTGTTTGCAGACAGACTGATGCCTTTGGATACGGGCTGGATAAGGCACATTCCAGCAGGTGGGAGTAGTTGTGCGTGGGTTTGCACAGTGTTAAGCACTGCTGATCTCTGATTACAGTACCTTTTACCCATTTAGTCTCCACATTTCTTTGACAGTGCACTACTGGCATGCTGGTAGACAAACACGCTTACAGCCGCTCGCTCACCAAAATTTCTGCTTACATTCGTCACTCACGCTGGGTGTTTGCAATCCCTTGTGATGCATATTACATTGGACTACATGACTACAGTATCTGGTATGTCTAACCATTTGGCGATGGCAGGCGTTCGACTGTACAGACTCGGCGGCCTGTCCAGTGACATAATCATATTATATGCGTGTTCCTCATACGATCTGCTCCCATCTGCCTGATACATGGGAACCGATACTCTGCAATGTTGACATGTGAATATGATTTTGTTAATGCAGCTGTCCAGCGAGTCATGCTACCACATACCTACTGTACGTTTTCCACCTTTTGGATTGCACAACGGGAGACTGTAGGAATAACACCTTTCCCACTTTGCATGGGACAGTCCCTCATTAGGCATATGGCATGTGATGATACTGTAGTCATTGCAACTGTCCTGATTAGGGGACATTCTCATATTCTATGTGTCTGTAGTGGTTGCTTGTTACAGGTCTTGTATACCTGACACGTCGATATGTTATATGTAGTTGCATAAGCAACTTTACAGCTGCTAGACTATGCTTTGATTTGTGCTGATATGTATATTGCTGTACTATGCATAGCTGTAGGTATGTTCTGCCCTGGTACGTCTGACATTTCTACACAGCAGGTCCCACTTTGGCCATACAGAATGGTGGCGGCCCTATAGATCCTATATGTAGAGTTATCACGTGTCAAGGCAACACATACCCACAGCCAGTTGTAAACTGACTACTCCCACGGTTTGCATACATTAATGTTATTCTTGTAGCATTATAATTGCTAATACTGTTTCCTATTACATGTAGCTGTTTCTGATGCAACAAATTAATTTCTGTCACCACTACACACAATATATGGCCTCCTTTCCCGAACTCACAGGCCATGTGCCGTAACATTCATTTCGCAGGACACAACTGCCCAGACGGGTGTGTCACTCAAAGGCATACGGGTGTGGAACCTCATCTATTATGCTATCATCTACCTGAGGTGGTCATCAAATTATGCACTTTCCATCACTAGCAGACTTCACATACCAATGGGGGAGAATGAACACTGTATCAGGAACACTGCATGACACCCTGTAGGACACATTTAGATGATTGGTTCTATTAACCAGACACATTGACAGTCACAGAGCATATGTATTCATTCATGTTTGTTGAGGTACATGCCGTTTATGACTCGTACATGTCATCCATTACCTGTATTCCGCCACCTGTCCACCTAATATCACTAGTTCTGGAAGTGTTAATTTGGACTTTGTTACATTCTGATTCATAACTATGGACATCCATGCTAATCGGGTACACAACACTGATTTGGTTTCTATGTATTCCCCCGATGGTTTACAGAATATCCGGTAGATGTGCTCTTCAGGTTTGGGACGTATAGGCGTCTGCTATGCCCACAAAGGAATATTAATGACTTCCACTGGGCGGGCCTACTACATCTCTGTCAACCAGCACTTGCACACTTAAGTCCATTATTGCATACCCATTGTCCACCTACCTGGCACCCCTCTACAGCACTCATGACATATACTTACTGTGAGCGCAGCTGGGGTATGAGCACACCCCTACATATTTCCCAATCTCCCTGTCTCGGGACACATGTCATATGTTTTGTCAACCCATGTATTATCACACTTGCACAACCTACTGTTCCATGTACACCTACATCCTGCTCGCATCGATGACAACAGGTTGACACATACACTGACTTTTTGGGGTCCCGCAAGGGACACCATTATCCATGTTTAAAGTGTAGACCTTACAGATCTCTCCCACTGCTACTTTCCTGCCGGTGTTTTGGACAGCAGCAGTGTAGTGATCTTTATTGCCTGTCTGTATGTCTGACCGGCCTAGCTGGGCAGTGTGGGGGGTACAACGTTTATTTATTGGACCTCCCAGTCACATATGCCTGGGCTGTATATATGTTACCCCTAATTGCTGTAAAGTAACCTAGTTATGTACATGTGTATATCTACAATGACATATTTGTTTTGTGTGTATATGTATATATCAGGTATATATCTATCTATATATATATCTGTAGTATATCTTTGTGTGTGTGTGTGTGTGTGTGTGTGTGTGTATGTGTGTATCAATATCTATATATATATATATCTATATATATATATATATATATATATATCTGTATAAATATATATATATATATATATATATATATATATATATATATATATATATATATATATATATATATATATATATATATATATATATATATATATATATATATATATATATATATATATATATATATATACATATACGTTTTTATCTATATATACATCTGTGTGTCTGTTAACCTATACATTTCCCAGACAGACACGTACACATTCGTATTGGGTTTTATCTCTGCTTCAACAGCATACTATTGCCTTAGTCATTATGACACCGACACTTCACTCCGGTAAACTTGTGATCAGTATACTGCATGTTATACAGCAGACAGATGTCGCACATTTTTCATGTCTGGGGTGCCGCTGATAAGTGTGATGTGATACAGTGTCATTCGACCTATTACTCGTATGCGCAGCCTGTTATTCCTGCTACTGTGTTTGTTTCTGTGCACATTTATATTATTAATGTTAATAGAATTAGTGTTTGTGTTACTGAGATTGTACGTCAGCATATTGATGTCTGCATGTAGTTGTGTCTTTCTGCTTTTCCTGGTTTGGGGTTGTCACAGTAGAACTCCGTTCCGCTCATGGGTGGCGTTTAGGTTTTACGTGCCGGGCTGCCAGCCCTGACGCACAACGTCCGACAACGATACGCCCATTCATGCATGTCTCCACGCAGACAACACTCTATCTGGGAATTGCACCTACGTACTATCTGACCTCCATGGGCCGCTCCATTGCAACCGGCGCAACATACCCTAGCACTCCTATGTCCATAATCGCATATACATAGTTTCTCCAGCACACCCGTGTTGAGTTTCCACGCATACCAGCCATTATACACCTGTTATCGCAGCCATGACACACCTTTACACATTGCCCTCTCCAGAGCATTGGGGCCCTACACACATTTTGTACCACCTCGTGTATTCACAGGCTCACCATCCATTCATATTTGCACATACATGCCTTTCCTGGTGTTATGGATTACGAACGATTTGGGGGTTACAAGTGTAGGTGGTCGCAACATGTACTAAATTCCGTCTGTGTATAATGTTGACGTAGCACTTCAACGATGTTATGGCCACTGGTATAACCCTGCCTCTGGTGTGAATAGTGGTGCTCTACTCACACTTGTGCAGCTTTATCTGACATACGCTGTGAGCACTTTATAATTCCTTACTTGCTCTAGATTCCCTTCACAACCCTTATGTTTGCTTTCGTCTTTCGGCGTTCCTTACATATATATATATATATATATATATATATATATATATATATATATATATATATATATATATATATATATATATATATATAATTGCATATTTCTGTTATGTCTGTGGATATTTATCTATAAACACATCTATCTGTCTATCTATATATCTATATATATATCTATATCTATATAAAAGTTACAGCTGTACAAGACAACATACATTTGCTATGCTACAAGCTGTGTACACCCACGCAGGCGCACTTGCATCTACTTATTCTGAGTTACATATGTTTACTGCCACTTCTTTGGAATTACATGTGCCTTATTCCTTATGAAAGTACCACTTTGATTGATGGAATCTGGTTAACGGCCCCATGTGAGACACGCGGTCACCTTTACATGTATAAATGTTGGCTTTACAGCACAGAGGCATTCATTACACAATTAATATGTGCTATAGTCGTACTTGAACTGGGAATGCCTTTATGTTAGGCAGATGCTCTAACCACTACACTATTATTGTTCTGCCTCATTTATATGTATACCCATGGTTCATAGCTACTCTGACATACGCCTCACCGCTTCCCTTACACAGCAGGCATCCATTCTCCTGCTGGGAAAACCGCAGTACTACACTTCCAACATTCCCTGTTTCCTACTGCTCTGGACCCATGCTGCATGTCTACTCACTCCAAGGATATTCAGAACTTCTACGCTTATAGTCCTCGCACATACACGTGTTTGATTGTCAGGGTGTACATGTGCTGATCTGGGTTTAGGTTTGTTCGACTGGTGACTAGAACTGTCCTGGTGCTGTTCAAATATCAGACATAGCACATGGACAGAGTTAGTCCAGATTTTAACATTCTACCTGTGTTTACAGATGCAGGTATTTGGGCACCTCTGACCACTCTATTAGGTCGGTGCTACATAATATAGGGTGGGGAGTAGTTCCACTACATTATACAGGGTGGGGGGGGGGTTCCACATGTTTCCCTTCACATTTGACTATTTCATTCTTTAATAGATACAATGAATATTATTCTGGACATCAGTTATAAATTTGCTACATGTATGCAATGATGTGACAGTTCGTTGATGTACATATGTGTACGGACCTCTGTGATACTCAGGGACTAGTTTCTACAGTGACAAGGACAAGGCTATGACAAATCAGGGACACTCACGGACACTTCTACCATATTAGTACTATTAACTTGGAACTTGTTGACAGATTCATATTACTACTAATTTTCTGCAGTTAAATGCGTCTGTTACTCTTCATTGTTGTAAGTAGTCATTCTCATTCAACACCTTTCCTCCAAAGGTCACTGGCTTTGTGAGTGATTAAGAGGCTGACCAGTTATTGTGTGAATGCTCTGACCATTGGTAGGGTAGACACATTGTCATATGTACAGGTTGGGATATATTCTGGGGACAACAGATTGTTTAGGCCAACACATACCCACGGTAAGTGCAGGTGTAGAACATTCATTGGTTTCCTAGCTGTGAGCCTATACCTTTAGCACTTTAGTTGTTAGTCTGTTTCTTGTATGAATTACGTATTTTCTATCCTGACGTGACCGCTTTAGGCAACTGTTACATGCAGTATGGTACATAGTTATTTCCTACAATCACAGGACATTTGGCATTGTATCATTGTTGGTCAGGACACACCTACCCACACAGTAACTGTCCCTCACACAGTGGATAAGGGGGTATCCTGTTTACGTCAGTGCCTTCATCACCCTTTTTCCATGTGCCACTATGCGAATGTGTGCAATATATTCTCTCGATTATTTGTGTTGGGACACGTACGTTACGGGCAGGTGTTTGATCCTGGGTAGTAGGTTCTGCTTGACCATCTAGGGCTGGACAGTCTTGTGAACCACTACTGCACATTCCAACTTGTGTCCAGATGTCTACAGGACTGGACATTGTGTCTTGATACCCATTCTAATGTTTACACAGGTTACTTATCCCATGAGGGATATCCAAAAATTTAACAAGACCAATACCGACCATTCTTCTGGCATTACGAACATGTGCTGGGGGTTTTACATGCAAGGCACACATAGTTTGCAATCCTGAAACTGCCTAGGGTGACACTACCTACTACATATGAGTAGTGGTCACTATGTGTAGATGTGGCTGCCCCAATCTAGTAGGCCAAGTATGGTGGACTTTCAGGTATGGGTCAGGTTGTGTGCTGTGGAGGGGATGCTGGGTAGTCCATTATGCATTCAGGTGTGTTGCATTTGATTTGGCCAGTTCCATCAGGACCAATCTGTGGGTATGTGCCGGTGACATTTCTGTACATTTGTATCGCACATTTTAATATTCATATGTTTGTGGGATTGTGTTCTACAGTATGGCCTGTCTGGTTGTATTGCAGATGTGTATACATGTTCTTTGTGTTTCTTTCTGCTTCACCTGCTGCTCCCTTGTACACCTCCAGTTCACCTATTCTGCATATGACACAGTCTCGTCTTTGAGAATTATACCATTACCCATCCCCCCTACACACATATTCCTGACGCTCCATCCATCACTGCTTTGGTTGATGGCCCATGACACGGTCAGGGTAACACATTGCATACACTACATATGTCAGGTACCTGTATGGTTGTGTGGACTACCCTGGCATGTTTCACCTTCCACAAGCTATACATCACACACATAGGTACACGCCATACTTAACTTTCATGACATGGTTGGTACACCCGGGTAATACCCGTTCAACTGTGACACATCCTGACAAGTACGGATTGGACCGCAGATGTGCGGATTTTGGCCGACTGTTCTGATCATTGGTAGGACGCCACCTTTTCCTATGTCCAGGATGGGATATAGTCTGGACACATTTCCGATTGTACTGGACAACATGTACCCACAGTCAACGCTACGGATAATACTGTTCCTTTAAGCCTACATGTTGCCTTATTGTTGTAGCAGTTTATATGCTCCTTCTGTTTCGTTTACATGCTTATTCTATTTCCTGTCACATATGGTATGTTAAATATGGACATACCTATTGTATGTGACTATTACATGCGTTGTGGGATATAATTCTGTCATACGGTCGCTAGATATTTACATTTATCATGTTTTTTGTTATGGACACATCTGCCCAGCTGTGTACTCTCCCTCACAATATGGGTCAGCTGGTGACCCTGACCATTGGGCTGGACATACCTATTGGCAGCATGCTAACATGATGCGTTTCACTTCCACTTGGTATAACTATCTACACTGCGTTGGACTATGGGCACACGGTTTTCAATGTCATTTGTTCGAGGGATGGGGACCCTTCCCTACCGTGCATTTGTGTTTGCTTCTTCATTTTGTGTTCGCAGGAACTATCTTGCGTGCTTTGCATGCGTTTCAGTATCCACGGACACTGACAAATGTGATTACTATTGCTTGCAAATTGTTATATGCAAGCATTTTAGGTTGCACGTCGACAGCTGGCATTTCCACGCCTCCATGCGGCACTTCGATACGCCCTATGCACTCACGCTCCTTTCCTATGGACGTGGCTGTGGTGGCAGGGCGCCTTTATTAATATTCATTTGGCACTACTGCGCCATCTTCATGCCACACGGTCAGTGCAAGCCTAACGCCGGCCTTGCGCCGAGCTTTATGAATCCTGGGGTGTGTCTAAATTTCCTCTCCCTGCTGTTCTGGGATGGAAAAGCTTATTATGCAGATTTTCTGTGCACTCAATGGCAAATTCCATTACCCTCTTAACTGAGAGGAAATTAACTGAAGAGACTGTATTCATCTTGATTTTTAACCCAGGTAAAAAAGAAAACTACCCTGACCAAAATGCCTCTGACCTGAATTCAGCATCCCAGTTTAATTCATTCTTTATTGACTCCATAGCTAAACTAACATCATCCTTTATTAACAATAGTGCTTCCCCACTCCCACAACCACATCCACACATCCCTCCTTCGCCTAGTAACTCCAGCCCTCAACCTCCTCCCTTCTCCATGAATCCTATACCCATGTCTACTATAAAGAAATTACTCCAAAAATGAAACCATGTTCTAATGCTCCTGATGATATACCCTCCTGCTTCCTAAAAATCGCAGCAATAGCCATTGCCTTCCCTATTTGTTTTCTAATCATTTGATCAATCTCAGAATGCTATGTTCCCCAGTTGTGGAAAAAGGCCTTTATTATTCCACTCCATAAAGGTGGCAACAACAACGATATCCCAGACTTCAGACCTATCGCTATCTAATCCCCTATTTCTAAACTTCACAAAAAATGCATCCACCTTCAACTTCTACCCTATCTCTTAAATAACAACCTTCTTACTCCAACTCAGCATGGATTTCGACCAAGCCATAGTACCACCACTGGTCTTCTCTCCTTCCTGGAGACCATTAACAAGGTCCGTGACACCGGTCATATTGTATCCACCCTTCTCTTAGACCTTTCAAAGGCTTTTGACACCATGTCTCACAACCTTCTCATTACCAAGTTCTCTAAACTAAACCTATTACTCTCCACTATCACCTGGCTCACCAGTTATCTATCAAACAGGCAACAAGCAGTCAAGTGGAAAAAAGCTATTTTACCTTTCCTAGATACTCCCACTGGTGTCCCCCTAGGCTCAATTTTAGGTCCCCTCCTATTCAATATCTTTATAAATGACTTCCATCATGCTATCATTAATGCCAAACTCATCCAATATGCCGACAACTCGACAATAATCTGCTCTGCCACCTCTACTTCTTCATTAGTACAATTAACTCAGGAAGCCTTCTCTTCTACCGAACAATGGATGCTAGTCAACCATCTAGCACTCAATGCTACCAAGACTAAATTAATGATATTTACCCCTTCTAAAACCAACACCTTAGATAAAAACTCATTCTCTATCACCAGCCAAAATAATACAATTCTTGAAATAGTCTCTACCGCAAAACTGTTAGGAATTCTCATCGATGATCAGCTAAAGTTTGATAATCACCTGCAAGTTAATATAAAAAAAACACATAAACAATTAGGCATACTTTACCGTCATAACCTTTATATCTCCCCCCTACTAGACTTGCTCTCACTACTAATTACCTCATCCCATCCCTTCTGTATGGTGCCTTTATCATTACTAATCTCCAAAATTCCCTTAAATCAAAACTCTCCTCCTGTTACTACAACGTTTCAAAGTTTGCAACTGGCCATAGATCACTACCCATCACTGTATTTCCCTACATCAACTGGACTCGATTAAGCTACCCAACTATCTTACCTATACCCTATTTATCCAAGCACACAAACTTATTTTCAGCCCCTCTCTTTGCCCCTCCCTTGCCTCCACCTTCAAAATCCATTTTTCCAATCAATGTCACAGATCTAACTCCCAGAATCTAATAGAACTCCATAAACCTTCCCATCCACCAGGCAAGCACCTCCCATCCTTCTCCCTAGCACACCATTGGAATTCTCTTCCACCTCTCATCCGTACCACTAAGAGACTCTCTGCCTTCAAAACCCTACTTCATTCACATCTAACTTCTCATTGGGAATACTCTTGCTCCCATCCTACATAATTTCCTTACCTTAATTACTCTCCACAAGCTAATATATTTGCAAATAGGCCCCTACAGTCTTATTACTCCTAATAATAATTGTAGGAACTATCATATTTTACAGGAACTGTAATTCTTTTGTAATGGAATTTAATGCATTATTCTAACTAGCACCTCATAATGCCAATGTATGGGAACTTGTCACTCATTTTTTTTATCTTGTTATCTTGTATACTTGAGACTTCCTGCATTTATATTTATCACTCATTTTTTTATCTTGTTATCTTGTATACTTGAGACTTCCTGCATTTATATTTATCTTTGTATTTCATGTATTTTGTTATCTTGTATTCTTGTGACTTCTTGCATTTATATTGTATCTTTGTATTTCATATATTTTTCTGGAGCTTTTCTCCCCAGGACTCCATTGAAAATGGGTTCTTCATGGCCCATCCTGGCAAACAAACTGCAAATAAATAAGTAAGTAAATAAATAAATATATAAAATAAAATGCTCAAACAGTGCAACTTCATTTAGGACTAGATGGACATTTTCAGCTCATTATTATAAATTCTGTCATACCTAACAGCCATTGTGAGGAAGCAAGGAAGAAATAAAACCAGAAATAAGTAGACTTGAGAGAACTGTCAACATTATAGTAATGCACTTTATCAAAAGCACCTCCCTCCAATAAAATACTGCAACAGGTGTACAATGTAGAACTCAGAAGATACCTTGCAACAGATAGGGCAAAAAAGAACAACTGCATACGTTCTCCTTTGATGTTTTTGAATTACTCTCCTTATATTTTATTTCAGTATTGTATGCAGGCTTTCTGAATAACATGATCTGATGATCTGATACTTTTGAAAGGTTTTAGTATGTTATGCCAGTTGGCCAGATTATCTTGACTCATTCGTCTCATGAAATGTCCATTGTGATCACTCACATCACTCTTGGCTTTGAAGCATTCAGAGCATGACTTTTGCTACGCAAACATTATTCATGGGGGTGGGGAGCACAAGCTACAGACATGAGGCCAATCAAATGTCCATGCAAGCCTTTATCAGTGCATTCATAGTTTTGATGTAAATTAGACTACATAGTTAGGCAAACAAAAATTATTACATATAATTAAATATAAATTAAATATGCACATATTATAAGAAAGAGCATACATTATCAAAATGTCAATTTTGTTGACCCATGAATTATTTGTGCAACCTGTACATTGCAGGGACAACAACATAACTGATGTCTACCTTCAAGTGAATGAATGTCTTCCTTACCAGTCAGTTCTAAGCAAACAGCTCATATAAATAAGAGGGGACACAAACACCAGACCATGAAGATTAAATATTCTTTGTTCTTTGAAAGAATTTCACAAAGAGGGTTGTGGACCATGGCATAGGCTACCAGAAGGAATCATAAACAGGGACTCTACAAAAACCTTCAATGGGTATAGTAAAATTGAAAAATGTGCAATGTGGAAGGTAGGAATGGAAATAATGTTACAGCTTAATATACTTAAAAGGGCTGACTAGACAGCTGTACTGTTTCCTTATACCATTAAGTAAATGCAGCATAAGTAGGTGGATAAATCCCTTTTCTTTTAATGCCTACCCTTATGACTAAGGTACGGTACCTCTTGGTTTGTATGAGTATCATGTTTTGGCTTTCTATTTTCCAAGTCTGCTAGTATGCAGAATATTACTGTACATAATATTTAAATATAGTAATATTACTGTACATAATATTTTAAATATCTGTGTTTTCTATATTGTGTATGCCAAAGACATTTTCAATACAGCCATTAAAAATCTATTCAAATAGGCATTCTTTTTCTGGCATGAGAATACCTATACATAATAAGTAAGCCAACTTTTTCGAAGAGCAGTAGAAATAATTATGTTTACTGAATCAATGAGTTGTAGGTAATGAACAGCTACTCCTTTAATATCAAAATGAAAAATTATATTAGGCTGGAATCTTGTGCTGTTAGATCTCCAGATGTGTAGTAATATCTCTTTAATGTCCTACTATTGTGTTATAATTCTACAATATCTCACAAGGCTAGTTATCTTACAAAAATCTTTCTTCCATTTAACATGCTTATCAAATGGCCTTTTAACAATGGTTGTTTTCTTCTCTTTAGTACGGAATAAGCAGGATTTTCGCTAGTATATTAGATATATTGGCTGTTGATAAGATAATTGGTTAGAAGATGTAGTGAGAGTGTTGTTGGGTAGTGAACAGGGAGGGTGGAATGCATTCAAAACATCCACAGCAGATTTTTGTTTAAATTGTTTAAACATTTTTAGAAGGTTATTTATTTATTTTTAATATTTGTTAACTAGATAAATGAACTAGTCTTTCAAGCCATAAACTGAGCCCTTAGGCATAGGCAAAATTGATACAGCACATAAAATATACAATAACAAATGACAGCTTACATTTTATAGGCAAAAAAAAAAAAAAAACTAAAGGATACAGTACACAAGTCATACAACAGCTGTAACATAAAGATATTAGATAAATCAGAGAGTCTCATTTTTGTTATGAGGAAATAGTACCTATAAGCTTATTGCATGCTTCAGGCTAACAGGAATGCAGTAGTAGTATGCTAAAACAAGTTATCTCAGAATTGCAAGTCAGATGAGTTTCAACATTTTATATATGTACTTCTAGTTACATAAACACACACACACACACACACACACACACACACACACACACACACACACACAAAATCACATATGTCTAAAATTAGCAAATGACCCAAGTGTTGATGTTCATAACATCAACAAAAAAGTCAAAACTACAAATGTCAACACAATGCTATGCATGTGTCAAGCAATAACCTCAGCACATTCAAAATTAAAGCAAAAAAAAAATTGTGGTGGGGGAGCCCTCTGTCACCCTCTGTACTACCTAAAAATTATACATACTACCTCTGAGATTGCACAATATCCAGGATAGGAAATATTTCACAACACTGAGAATTATACAGTCTTGCACACCAGTCAACAATCTGCTTAGCCAGCCAAATTCAGTCAACTAAACAAATGTCAGCCAAGCCAACATTTGACTAAGGTAATGACTTGCATATCTGTATATATAGCTATATATATATATATATATATATATATATATATATATATATATATATATATATATATATATATATATATATATATATATATATATATATATATATATATATATATATAGATAGATAGATATACATATAGCTATAGATCTCAATGTCTATATCTAACTTCCTATCCATTTGTCTATCAATATTTCTAAATCGATTTATTTATGGATGTATTTGAGAAGCGTAAACACACATGCAAGCAAAGACTTTACAGCTGTAAGAAAAAAAAGGCGGATGTTGATGTGAGTAAACATTCTATTAAATGGAGTTTTGGCTGGCAGCTTTTTGCATGGGATCACACTTCCATGGGGTAAGGGAATTTTTGGACTGAAAATTATTTTTATAGACAAGAAAATAGATCACAGTATTTGGATACAAAGATGCATATTTTAGATAGCAAATTGTGCACTACTTTATACAGAAAACCAATTTCAGAAAATGCTTTTTTGTTTACCACTAGTGCACTGGCACCACATTTGAGAGAGTCATTACCATCTGAACATAATGAATTTATAAGATGAGCAGGTGAAGTACTGAAAATATTGAAAAACAAAGTTTATGATGAAGAACTTTGGCAAGCAGGTTTGGATAAGGCAAAATATGGGATTAAAATGAAAAAATGTTACAAAATAAAAGGTTAATGAGTATGAGATTAAAAAAATGCATTTTGTAACATGATATAGCCATTTTGTAGCTGGACCATTTAGAATTTTAATGAATCATTGTAATATTATAATGGAAAATGAAATTTTGATTAAGTACACTGAAGAACGTAGGCAGCTGCTACACCATGGAAGAGGATTTATTAAATAAAACAAAACAATAACATTAAAATCGACTATAAAACTAAAATAGGATGAGCGCATCCTAGATCGTACATGGCTGAAGGATTGATGAGTTATTAGCAAAGTGGCATGCACTCAGTCTAGAAATGACCTTTAACTACATCAGTCTACTTGTTGATTACTTTAAGCCACATGAAGAGGAACCAGCAAGGGCTATAAAGAGTAAACAATGTGAGGTGGAAGATGCTGCTTTAAGTGAAGATTTTTTAGGAAGAACAGAAAGGTTGCAATGCAACTTGAGTTTAGATGATGATAAAATTAAGGTGTGAAAAGCAAGAAACTGAGTAGGGACTATCAGGACTTTATAAATGGAAATGTTTCTTACTGGCTGAAAAGTCAGAATAACCGCATAGAAGGGAGTGTGACTGTTGGTGTAGAGAGACAAAAACAAATCATCAGCCGTGTCTCCGAAGAAAAGAATAAGAGTACTGTGGAAGCAAGTAGTTTCAATAAATCCACATCAGCTTCAGCTTTGCCAGAAGAAAGGAAACATTTAAATACGAGTTCTAAAACTGGTAAAATTAAAGAGAAAAAATAGTGTTGATTCAGGAGTACACACATATGATTTAGGCACTAGACTGAAGGATGTCTCATCTCATATTTCATTTTTTCCAAAATTGCCTGTCCCACTCAAGGAACAATATTTACATTGGAGCCAATCTCTAAGCAGGGACAGGAAGAAAAGGAACATGGTGATGTAAATGTAACATTGAACAGAGACTCCTTGGTTGTAAATCTATCTAATTGTATACTGAATGAAGCAAAGGTATCTTTACTCGAAAGAGGACTTTCATTAATTCCCACATCACCAATCACAGCTGAATGAATTTATTGTAGATATAAAATGTTTTAGAAGGAATGTTACCTTAAAAAAAACATGTTTGGCCAACATTGTGATGGAAGGGTTGTTGAGTTCTTCAAAAAAACAAGCACTTTTATGCCAATAATATACCCATCTGTATAGATGTTTACACGGGTATGTGAAATGGAGGAAGCTGAACTTAGTCAAGCATATAATCAAAGAAATGTCCACAATTTAGTATTTGACTTAAAACAAGCTCTACATAGCCTGATGGAGGATGATAATATTTTTGTAAAATCTGAAAATAAGGGAGGTGCAGTTGTAATTTTGGATGCCACTGATTATCACATCAGGATGCTCAATATACTTGTTGATGATATGACCTATTTGAAAATACCTAATTGGGAAGTTCACAAGATAGTGCATGGGATCGATAATACAATATATGATCTTATAATGGTGTGATACATCAATCACGAGTTGTATGAGTACTTGAGAGTGGAACATTCCATGACCCCTGCTTTCTATGGTTTACCCAAGATGCATAAGTTTAGATATTATCCATCTTTGTGACCATTTGTTTCAGGAAGGGGCTGGGTCATGGAACCATCCTCCATATATGTGAAAAAACAATTGAAGAAAGCACTCTCTAAAGCAAAAACAGTGCTATGGGATACCCTCATTTCTTAGAAACACTCTATCCTAGTAGACAAAATATGGCCAA
>NC_056751.1:464154276-464166776 GCF_019279795.1 Protopterus annectens
CAATTGAAATGATAATTCAATGATATCAAGTGGAACCATATAGTTAGTTATGACAGTTGTACAGATGTAGACTTGTCTTTGTTGCTTCACAGAGTACAATTCATTCAAGGGTACTATACATCTATACATATGTACACAAAGTGACTGTCCCATTTTTTTTCAGTACTGTGGAATACCTGTAGTAAGATGTGTATTATAGCATCCATGAAACATGTATATAGCCCAGATGGCTCACTGGTAAGTCCAGTGCCTTCAGTGTGCAAAATCCAGGGTTCAAGACCAGCAAGGCTTGTTGATACTGTCAATTAGGACTGAATAAGACACTTTTAAACAGTTGTAAGTGGGTGTAAATGTGTTTTCACGACAGTAAGCAGCAGGTACACACAGGTAACAGACATGTACAACTCGCGGTACACTTGAAATGCCCTTATTTGGCAATCCTGTAGATGTCATCCACCTATGAATACACCTCTGGGACTACTATTACCCAGTAATCTCCAGAGTGCGTGTTGTAACTGCATAATGCTATAGTGTGATAAACTAGTTTGTTAGGTGTTCTAATCCCAAACAGGCCAAGTGCCTGTCTGCTTGAGAAAGAGACAATGCTCTTTAGAGTATGCACACTCTTTACAATTCACATACACACCTTTAGCAATCCTGCTGATGTCACCCACCTAGAAATACATCTGTGGGACTGTTGTAACCCAGTAATCTCTGTAGTACATGCTGTAACTGTGTAATGCTGTAGTGTGAAAAATTGGTTTGGTAGGTGTTCTAATCCCAGACAGGCAAATTGTGTGTGTGTGTGTGTCTGTTTGCCTGAGAATGTAGCAATGCTTTACAGAGTATGCACACTCTTTACAATTCACATACTCACCTTTGGCAATCCTGCTGTCACCCACCTAGAAATACACCTCTGGGAATGCTGTAACCCAGTAATCTCTATAGCGTGTGCTATAACTGCATAATGCTGTAGTGTGATAAACTAGTTTGGTAGGGGTTCTATTCAAAGACATGGCAGGTGTGTGTGTGCTTGACAGACAGAGCCTGTGTGGAAGTGGCTGTGAATGTCTAACCACGGGACATTTTGGGGAGTGTTTTTTGTAGTTTTCCTATATGGTGTCGATATTATATGTCACAATGTCCACCTCACGAGGAGTACAGATGTCAATCAGCCAAGGGACTGGGTTGGCAAGCCATACCCCTACATCTGGTAAAAGGCCTGGTGAACAAAGTATGCAACCCTACTATTACCCGGAATACATTCTGAATCCATATGTCATACACAAACACACTTGCCTAGAATATCTCGCTATGTTGCTAGTACCCTGCACATTGATGACAGATAGTATGCAAGGTGTGATTGCAGTGGGTTGCAGAGAGCATGGCACCCTGCCCAAAAGTACTATAGGCACATAATTGCGGACAATGTGTCTTCACTATGTTCCCCACTGGATGCCTGCAACATATGCAGTGCCATCAAATGTGATCCACAAAGGACACACAATGCCTTACACACATGACCTGTATGGACAGATGCCACTGACACCAGGGAATACTAGTATCATGCTATCAATGCAGGTGCAGGGTCAACCTGCTGTCTGTTAGCAGGTCCTGCCACACTCGGCCAGTATTGGCATACCTGATGATAACAGTCTGTGTACACAACATGTGCCAGCCAAACCAGGTACACTTGTAAATGTCATTATACCTTATTGTGGGACGTGCACATCCCAAGCAATGTCCATGTTAAGGACTATCAAACACAGACATGGCATGCATTGCAAAACAATGGGCATACACAATGGTAACCAGGATGACAGGACATTTCATACAATAACTATCTGTGTCGGACACTGCAGACACTACACCCCTGAACCACACTGCACACTATTGTCAGGTGGTGTGATGCCAAGGATTACCCCTCACCCAGCCTTGTACAGCCTTCTTGCACAGCCAACCACTACACACCCATGAAGCAATGCACACATGCATGTCAGAACTGCACATTGTGTCTGCATGTGGGGTATGATGCTCCCAACCACAGTCACACCCAATATAACTCCCATTGGCATACCAACTGATGTCAGACATATTCACATGCCCTAGCCCATAGAACCTCAGGATATCCCCTGTGGTGCATGTAGTACCTGTGCATTACTGCATTATGGCAAACTAAGTAGTTAGGAAGTGTATTTGTGAGCCTGGAAAAGTGTGGTAATGTGTCTGAGTCACTTAGAGAGTATGGTTGTGTTGACAATGACATCTGTTCATGTGGACAGCCATGTGTGCTACAACTAATGTATGTCTACTATATCTCTGTTGCGGATGTCGCTCATCAGCACACATATATGTTCTTACAGCACACCAACATGTCAGCTATGTTGCACATGGAATAACTGCATGCCCTTGTAATAGTACTGGCTAGTCAGTCAGTGGTTTGAACCCCTGTACTGGTAGGTGTGTGACAGATGATGCTTAGGTTTTAGTCTCCAAGTCCTTCTCTGATGTACTTTGCCTCGGTCTGTCCCTCCCACACACTCTCTGGTGGTTGTAGAGTTGTACATCTGCTCAGCAGCAGCTGGTGTTTTGTAAGTGATGGTTATGATCAGGTGATGGCCTCTGCAGCTATTGCAGTCCTCCTCTGTCTGATTGCATGTGGAACAGCTGTGGTGACATTCCCACAGCCAATCGCATGGAAACACAGTACAATGTCTAGGAACATCATGTTGGTGTTTGCCCATGACAGTCGCTGTGAGTGGAACCTGGATCTGGTGTTTGGTAAACAGCATCACAGATGATATCTGGATATTACTTAAACAACATACACAGTGGAAAATAGCCTAAAGACAGGAGGGTGATGTGCCAGACATGACTATAGCATGTAAGTGTAGCTATGCTTCATTGAGACTGCTGCCAGTTTAACAAGTTGTGTGTGGTAATGGTTAGTCTGCATGTTTTAAAATGGACAAGACAGTGCTCTGTTTGTGAGGGAACCCAAATCTGTAGGGCCATCTGTGGACTGGTCAGTGTGTGGAACTATTTGTTTCTTCAGTTATTCACTGAACACACATCTGTCAACTGCAGAAACATAGTATGAGGATTGCAGTCATTACATGGTGATAGTGATGAGAGTTACTGCCATTGCATCCCTGATTGGACATATGTCACATGAAACAGTGGTATGACAGTCACTGTCTGAGGTTCTCACAGTGACATGCCAATAATGGGCCACTGTTCATAGCTGCAGTCACAAGTCTTCTACACTTTGTACAGATGTCATGCAGTATATATGTGTTGTACTCCCTCTGCAAATGCATGCCATCTGTTGTGTTGGGTTGATGGTCATATCTATGCATGCTGTTATAAGTAATCTTGAAAGCTGTTGACTATTACTAAGCCATATCTGTGTTAAAACTGCAAAACCATAGGCTATATGGGATTGGAGGTCCCGGTGGAACCTCCTGTCCCACTTCAGCTGACCATGGCACTAGGCACCAGCACGTCGGGGCCCAGCCTTGGACCTCCACCTCTGTTGGCTCTGCACCACCTTCTGGTGGAAGCCCCACTGAGGCTGGAGCTTGTCCCCACTGGGAGCAGATCCAGACAGGAACTTGTCAGCCATTCTACATTCCCGGACGTGGTGCTTAGGAGGCTCAATAAGGGGTTTTGAGGCCAGATATGCCAGCTCGAGGGCAGAGTGTCACATTTAGAAAGTGAGCCTGCCCTTCCTAGACAGCCCCTATTACAGCCACCTTTGTGGCTGTTTTGGTGCAGTGGTGGCTGCCCATGGGTGGGTACCTCCTTCCTACTATTTCCATCTGGGGGCACATGGGCTTGTGACTGAAGAACACCCCTCCCCGTCCAAGGTGTATCCCCCCACATGTGTCATATACTGACCCTGTATGATGTCTTGTCTGTCATCCTACCTAACCTATCCTCCATGATAGCACAAGAAGCTGTAGTAATTGGTTGTTTTGGACCATTTCTAGCTCTTTTGTAGTTCACTGTTTAAAATCCACCTCTGGGCATTTTTTTTCTGGCTATACTGCTCAGACAATCTCTTCGTGGTCCTGCAGAGTGGTCCTAGCAGCAGGGAACTCAGAAAAGTGACTACTTTTTGGATTTAAGTATCTTTGCTTTTTTCACTTGGAATAGCTTCTGTAGCTTACCCTGAACTAGCTTGAACTGTTTTTTAACTGTTTGCTGCATTATTTTAAAATCTGCACTTAAAGTTACATTTTAGTCGAATTTGATCGAAAGTTTGTTTGTTTGTTTGTTTAATTTAACTGTTGAGGCTGCCCACTAAAGTGTGCTAGCCTGTGTAACTGACTTATCACTGTTTCTGCATTTTCTGTGTGTTTCTATCAAAAAAACAAAAAAAACAAAAAAAATAATCCTTGTTTTCCCACCTCTCCTCGACTAGTTTAGACCAGTTTACAGGCATTGCTGTATTCTGGGCTGTGGTGTAGTTCCTGTGTTGTCCATTACCTTACTTGGATAGAAGGAAGTTTCTTTGCTCACCAGTTGTGGTGGGGAGCCTTGAGCAGCCTACCTGTCCCTGTAGGAAGTGACCTCGGCACAAGAAGCTGTAGTAATTGGTTGTTTTGGACCATTTCTAGCTCTTTTGTAGTTCACTGTTTAAAATCCATGTTTGCATGGCTTTGCGCGGTTGTGCGCATAGTGCAGTGCCGGTTAAACAAGGTTAAACTTCTTCTGGCTCCGCCAGGTCTGCTCTTCAAATTTTCCCTTAAGGAAGCTGTACTCTTAGTATAATCAGACTACTCACTATATTATAAGCCTAGCACTTGTTCTCAATACTTCTCTACTAAGTAAGCATTCTCGTACTAAGTAAAGCACTACATCTACTTACCACCCTGTGAATATCCACTTCCTTTAAAGGTACAGCACTCCCTTATACTGTTCTAGCATGTCGAGTGGTAGATTACTGGCGTCCTCTCCAGTTCAGCTGGTCAATCTGGGTATCTTGAGACAATGCTACAATTGTCTCATGTACACAGACAACCCTCTCCTCCTCCCAACAAACACAAATACATGTGAGAGATGCAACTATATAGCCAAACTGGAGGCTGAACTCTCTCAACTCAGGGCTGGCATGACCAGACAGGAGGAGATGGTAACCACACACCCAACAATCCCAGTCCCACATAGACCTACCACAACTGCAAACCAAACACATAAAAACACAAAGACATACTCAGAGGCTCTAATAAATAACTTACCAAAACAACAGAGGCTCCTAAAACAGACATCCAAAAATCCACCACCTCAAAACAAAACACATGCAACACATACTTCAATAAATCAGTGTGTCAACCAATCACAGCCCTTAAGGCCAAACACCTTGCCTGATACACTAGTAATAGGTGACTCTATAGTCAGACACACTGATGTCCCGCTGACCAGGCTGAACAAGGAGAGGGTGACTGTAAGCTGTCTATAGGGAGCTAGGATCCGCCACATAACACATGCACTCAAGTCACTCCAAAGCAAGTGCAAATATGACTCCATCATTGTCCATGCTGGTGCGAATGACCTGAGACGTACCTCCCTGGACTACATGAAAAGAGACATAGAGAAGCTCTCCGATTATGTAGCCCAGGCTGGTATGACCCTGACCCTGAGCAGCATCTTGCCCTCACCAAGAATGATACCACAATACAAAGACAAGATGATCAGCTTTAATAATTGGCTCAAGTACTGGTGTCATTCTAAGGGGATCCAATGTCTGTCTGCCTGGGATGACATGTTGGACAAGCCACGCTGCCAAGGGATGGCTTACACCTGTCACCACTGGGCTTCCGGATATTGGCTAAGGCTCTTGCCACCCCATAGTGCCTTTTTAGGCAAGGCTCAAAAGACAAACCCACCTCCTTAGAAAACAAAATGGAAAAAATAAGGGTAATGCTGCTCAACGCCAGAAGTCTAAATCTCAAGATGCAGGCACTTGATGCACTCCTCAGCATGCAGAACATCGGCTGTGCAGTAACTGAAACCTGGTTCAAGGCTCCTGAGAGCACCCCAGCACTACCAGGCTATACCTTGTATCATGCTTTTCGCCCCAAAACCCGGCGAACCACAAAGGAGGGTGTCCATATTCATCAAGGACACCCACACCTCCAGGTTAGTAGCAACACATGAAGCATCAGAGACCATACAGGTGCAACTAACCATAGGCAAAACTGCTATACAACTGGTAGCATGTTACAGACCACCCTCCCAATCTCAAGAACCCCACTCAGCCTTCGTGAAGACATTGGAGGATATGAATGCATCACAAAATACCATCATATTGGGAGACTTCAACTACCCAAACATAGATTGGGTACATTATTCTAGCCCTAATACCCTAGCCCAAAGGTTCCTGGAATTCATAAATTCAAATGCACTGGAACAACTAGTCACCTCTCCCACTAGGGGAGATAATATACTAGACTGGATCATCACAAACATGGGGACAAAATGCTCCACACCAGAAGTATACCCCTCACTAATGAGATCTGACCACAAACTAATCACCCTGGATATACATATCCCACCTCCACCCCAGCACAAAAGACCACAGTGAAAAACTTCTCAAAAGCAGACTTCACTCTTCTTAAGACTGAGATGGTATCCTTTAAGCCCACTGTGCCAGTGGATACCACATCCCACAATGCCGAATCCTTCACAAATGCTTTCTATGGACATCTCCAAGAATGCATGGATCATGCAATCCCAAATAAATCCAAGTCCCTCTCAAACAAAGGTAAGCGTCCTGTCTGGTGGATCTCAGCCATAAACAAATTGTATAACAAAAGAAAGAAGCTACTGCACGTCAGAGCAAAATCCCATGAAGGGAAGACATCTCTGATCAACATTAGCAGAAAACTACGTTCTCTCATAAAAACATCCAAGGCCAACTTTGAGAGAAAAATCGCTAAGGACACTAAAGATAACCACAAAGCCTTCTTCAGCTATGTTAGAAACCTGGGAAGAAACCCTCAGATATGCTCAGAGTTGGTTCACAACAACAAAAAATACACTGAACCCACAGATATTGCCAACATTCTGGCTGACAGGTTCAGTGCAAACTTCTCCCCTCCCTCACCCCCAAAAGAAGAAATACTTATCCCAGCTGAATGTAATCTCCCTGTCATCTCAGAAGTCCAAGTGAGAACCGCCCTAAACAAAGCAAAAAACACAGCATCAATGGGACCTGACGGTATCCCGGGTTGCGTGTTACGTGAACTCCAAGAGGAGCTAAACCCACACATAAAAATGCTATTTAACCTTAGCCTTACTTCGGGATATGTACCTGAACACTGGTGTACAGCAACAGTGGTCCCACTCCACAAGGGGGCTGCCTCTACAGACCCTGGAAACTACCACCCCATAAGCTTAACCAGCCTGGTCTGCAAAGCTATGGAATGAATCATTATGGAACTCATAAACAGAGACATAGGGGACCTACAGACACTTGACCCCACCCAGTTTGGCTTTGTAAAGCTCAGATCCTGCCTTTTAAACATGGTTGACTTTTGCGAAATAGTTACTAGAGCCATTGATGAGGGCAAAGCAGTCCATACAGTATACCTGGACTTGGCTAAGGCCTTCGACACAATACCCCACTCAGGCATCATAGATAAGCTCAACAGCTTAAAAGTAAACCCTTATGTCACTAGATGGGTTGCAACCTGGCTAAAGGACAGAACCCATAAAGTTAAAATCGCTGGAGCAATGTCAGACTCAAAGCCAGTCACAAGTGGTGTCCCACAGGGATCTGTCCTGGGACCCCTCTTGTTTGGCATTTATTTCTCAGATGTTAAAGCAAACATGGGAGGGCTGTGGCTGACAAAGTTCGCAGATGACTGCAAACTAGGCGCCATAGTTGATACACCAGCAGACACATACATCCTACAAAAAGCCCTCACAGAAACGGACAACTGGTGCCGGAGTCACGGCCTTAAACTAAATGCCAAAAAATGTATAGTCATCCCTTTGGGAAAACAAAGTACCCACAAATTATCACATAGACAGCAACCCACTGAGTACGTAAAAAGTAATCAGAGACCTAGGGACCCAAGTCAACAGCAACCTCTCATTTGACACCCACGTTGCCAAAGTGGTTAGAAAAACATTCTACCTTGCACACCTCATCATGAAGGGATTCACATCCAGATCCAAGGATGTCATTGTACCCCTATATTCCACCCTCATCAGACACATGATTGAGTACAATGCCCCATTTGGTATGTACCTCACCCGGCATTTGCAACAGCTGGAGAGAACACAAAAGTACCTCACCAAGAGGATCAAGGGTCTCCAACATATGTCTTATTCTGCCAGACTAAAGAAACTTCAGCTCTATTCAGTAGCATACCGCCTGCTCAGAGGTGATCTCTGCCTGACATACAAGGCCATGTCCAATCAGGATCTGATGGACATGCTCCACCTCAAAAATTCCAAATCCATCAGGACCACAAGAGCTAAAGACTTAAACCTTGGCACAAGTATGAATAGGACATGCTGGAGGTATAGATTCATAACCCAGAGGCTTCCCATGCTTTGGAACAAGATCCCAGTTTGTATTAGGCAGAGCCCCTCACTGACTCTCTTCAAGAGAAATCTTGATGAGTGGATGGGAGATCGTAAGTTTACCCCAGGGGTCACATCTGTGTCACTGCTAGACAGGGGCACAGTAAACTAATTCTGTTATATAAGGGGACCTTCATTGTGTCACTACTAGACAGAGGCACAGTATTCTAAAATTATTCTGTACATTTTTTGTACCATTTCATGGGGTGGCAAAAGCCACATCACTATGGCTAGGCTTACAAATGCCCCAGGGCAGATAGCCTTGTACTATACTATGAAACTATGAAACTATGAGCATTCCTACTCTCCTTCCCTAGCATCCCACTCTCACCTTACAGAAACAAAAGGCCAATCTGTTCCTGGAACAACATTTGCCCCATACATAGCTGTCCATTTCACACACGTATCCACTGGACACATGTAACTTTTTTAATTTGCATCACAACATGCTACTGTTGTCCTCACCCCTGTCTCTCAGGCACATGATCCTGGTATGCACATGACTCCTAAAGGTTCTAGGTACACATGATGCAGATGACCCCATTGTACATATGACACTATGATCCCTCTATCTAGCATTATATTTGACTTTTGTCAACAATGTCTTACTCATTACAGGCTATATATGTGTCTAGTATCCATCATTCATGTGTACATACACTGTATGGGGTCCTGGGGACTTCTGAACCTTATTACAGTGACACCTCAACTCTATGTTTACTGCAGTACTCCAATTCACATATTTATGGTCTGTGGCAGGTTATAGAACATTACACTGTACATAGATTCAGTTCACATATTTGATTTGTTTCCCTGTTGTAAGGATTAGTTTGCTGATACCTCCTTTATATCTATTGCTATCATCATGTAGTGGCTTACTACTATGACTGTGATGTACAGGGTCCTGCGTTCTAGCCTTGCAGAGGCTGGTTCTTTTGTTGCTGGCCAGAACACGAGTTGTTGGGTACAGAGTGATTAAGGCACTTTAAAGAAGTTGTGAGTGGTGTGCATGGGTTTGCATGGAGCTAAGCAATGCTAACCTCAGGTTACAGTTTCTTACACTCAGTTAGTCTCTACATTGCTTCAACAGTGTGATACTCGCATACCTGCGGCCAATCAGGCTTACACCCGCTTGCTTCTGCACTTGCCAATGCACTGCATTTGGTGTTTGCATCTGATACTCACACCCCTGGGTGGGAGTGAGGACTACAATATTACCTTGTGATGCCTATTACATCGGATTACATGCCTACAATATTGGGAATGGCTGCCCATTAGGCATAAGCATACTGTTCGACTGTACGGAATCTGTGGCCTGTCCAGAGTTTGATTCATACTATTGGTGTGTTCCTCTTACAGTTTGCACCTGTCTGGCTAATGCATGGAAACTGAAACCATTCAATACAAACAAGTAATTGGGTTTTGGAACCCACATCTTTCAGCCGATCATGCTACTGCATACCTAGTATTCTATCATCTTTCTAAGGTTGTAAGTGGAATATGTGCTTTCTGTCCCTATCTTACCTCTAAAATGATTGGGGACAAATATTAACTGAATCAGGAACAAGTCATGACAACATCAGGGACACATTTAAAATATTAGTGCTTTTAACTTGACATATTGACAGACTCAGAGCATATGAATTAATACACATTTTCTGAGGTAAATGAAGTTTATAACTCTTAACTGTTGTCATTATTCATTGCATGTAATTCACCACCTTTCCTCCAAAAGTCACTAGTTTTAAGAGGGATTAAGTAGGACAGAGTTAGAATTTGAGTCAAAATCAGGGACAGTTGAGAGGTATGGTCCCTGTTTGTTCTCCCAGTGGTTTATGTCCTGTCCAGTGTATTTGCTCTTATAGGCTAAGAGGTATGGGTGTAAGCTAAGGCCATTTTGGAATATTACTTACATCCCCGGGGTGGTCCTAATTTGACTGCGCCAGCCAACACCTGCACGCCTAGGCAAATAATTGCATACCCATAGTCCCCCCACCTACCCCTCCTCTACAGCACTCATCCTTACTGTGGGTGCAGGTGGAGTATAAACACATTGCCCATCTCTGCGTATTGGGGCACATGTGTTATCAGGCTTGCACAACCTACTGGCCTGTGTACGTCTACAGCCTGGTTTGATGAATCATTACAGGGACTGACTCTGATGATCAGTAATTTTTGGGGTGTCCCACAAGGAACATTACTGTCTTTGTTTCAAGATTAGACCTGGCAGGTCTCTCCCACTGGTAGTATCCTACTCGTGGTCTGGGAAGCAGTGGTGTGTTTACTTTTATTGTGTGTCTGTATGTCTCACCGGCCAAGCTGGGGTGTGGGGGGTGGATTGATGCTACATGTTACATGTTTGTTGATTGGACCCCTCACCCCCATATGCATGGCCTGTGAACTTATGTATGCTGTATCATATCCGAGCTATATACATGTGTATATTTACAGTTTTTATATATATATATATATATATATATATATATATATATATATATATACACACACACACATTACTATATACAGATATACTGTATATATATATATATATATATATATATATATATATATATATATATATATATATATATATATGCATACATGTATGTATTTATATATTGCTGTCTATATATATCTAACAACATATGGGTCTATGTGTGTCTGCATATGTATATACCTATATGTGGGTATGTATATGTATTCTGTCTCTGTATGTATACATTTGTACTAGAGAGAGGGAGAGGTATATCTCTATGTCATTATGGGTAGATATGCACACACATACCTCTACATATATACAGATACATCTGGTTATTCCGTTCCTTGCTATGTAGATTACTCTTTGCTGCAGTGGGACTTGTAACGGGTGTGGCTGCTCATTTTGGCAACTCCTCTGTCCAATGAACACTTTTGCTTACATCCCTGGGGCTGCTCATATAGGCCCACATCAGCCAACACCTGCACACCTAGACCCATATCTAGTTACCCATAGTTCCCCCATCCGCACCTCCTCAACAGCACCCATCCTTACTCTGGGTCCTGGATGGGTCTGAACACACCACTAAACGCTGCCCACTCTCCACTTCACGGGACCTATGTCATACATTGTCTCAACCCATGGATCATCAGGATCTCCAACCCTTGTATTCCAGGTATGTACACTCCCACCCAAAATGGTCCGCGTATCACCTTCCTTTGGTCTTATGTCAATTTCTGTGGGACGCCCCGTCTTGTGTTCCAAGATTAGATTTCATGGATGCACTGTGTACCTCCCCCCAGTTGTATCTTGCCTGTGGTCTGGGGAGCAGTAGACTATTTACATTGCTTGTGGGTTTGTGTATATGTTTCCTTTGTCTGGCTGGGGGTGTGGTGGAAGGTCATGCTACGTGTTTCATGTTTCTTGCTTGGGCCCCTCACTTCCACTGGCATATCCTGTGAACATATGTCATTCTTGTGTGCTGTTTCCTATCATAGCTGTATATCTGTGTATATCTACACACACACAAACATATACATATATATACATACATATATATATATATATATATATATATATATACATATACATATACGTATATGTATATGTCTGCAACTATATATATATGTGTGTGTGTGTGTGTGTGTATGTATATATATATATATATATATATATATATATATATATACATATATACATATGTGTGTGTGCGTTTGTCTGTAAAGCAATGCATGCCCCGCGGAAATGCACTTACACATGCTTACTGGTGTTCTGGTGTTTATATAGGCTTAAACCTGCTTACTAGTGCCTTATTCATTATGATACTGACACTTCGCTCTAGCTCACTTTTAACTGTTATTTTGCAGGTTATACAGCAGAGATTTGTCGAAATATTTTCATATACAGATTACTGACGGAAAATGGT
>NC_056751.1:464171776-464194238 GCF_019279795.1 Protopterus annectens
TAGTAATATAATAACACGAAATTAATAAAACACTCCAGGTAAAAGAAGATATAGAACATAGGTAAAAATGACAATGTCAGTTATACATTGGTAAGAGAAGAAAATATTTCAAGTAAGATTCTATAGTTGAAAGTACCCTTTCAGATGACCAGGCCTACAGGGGATCAGAGATCCAGCATGTGATCAGAGAGGAGTTTGGAGAGTTCATAGTATTATGGGTAGGTTTATGTGATACAAGGGCATAACCAGGTACTAAGAAGGTATCATTTGAGAGAGTTTTTGAATATGGATTTTGAGGGGGCAGTGGACACGGATAGGTGAAGAGAGTTCCAGTTTCTGGCAACGGTGTGGAAGTAGAGCATTTTCCCTTCATTATTGTTAGCCTTGGTGATGGAGTGGAAAGAATTTTTACTGTATTTTAGATACCGGTTTGTAGTATAGACAGTAAGTAGGTTGGATAATGAGGGTTTTTTATCAGGATATTTGAGAATATTGTAGGCTGTAACCAGCTAGTGATAGTTAAGTAGCTGTGGTAGCTCAAGCCATTTTATTTCTTTTAGTGCAGCACAGTGATGGGTTCTATAGGTTGAGTTACACACATACAAATACATATATATATATATATATATATATATATATATATATATATATATATATATACACACACACACACAAATAACTTCTGTGACGGAAAAAAAGAAAAACTACATCTATATATGAAAAAACTTGACCACAGTGGTGTAATAAGCTTTCATTCCTATTTAATATATTGGAACGTCTTCAGAATTAATTCATTTACAAGGGAGCAGAAATATAAACAGGTGTAATATAATCATGAATATTAATTCAGAAGTATCACCAATAGTGAAGGAATGTATTCCAAAATATAATTAATACAATTACTAAAGAAACCAGTAAAACTAGATGAGATGATATGAACAAAAGGAGAAAACCTGCACACAATGAATTTGACAGCAAAATAATAAAATCAAGCAGCTTTATTCCCAGATTCAAGGCAGCTTATTCAGTAAGCGCTTTCATCATCAAAACTTCCTCAGACTGAATAAAATTACTTAGGAATAATTCCCCTTTATATAAAACTCATCACTCATTAGTAAAAACAAATAATTATCTTAAAGGACAACTCACTTTAAAACTTCAAAATGTTCACGACCATTCACAATAAGTTTGATTCACAAAACCCCTATTATACTAATGTTTTTTCTTTTTTAGATATATCTTAAAATGTTCTTTCTCATTTAATCCAGGTGGGTGACTCGCATTCAACTTAACTATCCAGCAGTATTCCTTCCATTTTAACTCTTCATCTGCTGATAGTTTCATGTCCAAATTATATACTTTGTCTATAACCATAAACTTAGGTTTATCAATATACTTCTTATTCATAAAATGTCTACCACAGGCGTGATTAATATCATTTCTTTGAATAGCATATAGATGTTCTTTTTTCTGTTTATATAATTCTCTTGTCATTCCTACATAATATGAGGTACAGTCTGTACACTTAGACAGATATACAACATACTTCATCATACAAATATTTTAATTTTGAACATATATTGTCATATTTTAATACTGATTAAAATATGTCCCATATATATATATATATATATATATATATATATATATATATATATATACTTACAAAAACTAAAATTTAGAAATTTTATCAACTTCTATTTTTTTCTTGTACATATTTTACCTTATCTTGAAAAACATTTTTTAGTTTTTTTTTCCTTTTTTGTTAATAAAAACAGGCTGTTTCCCAACAATTTCCTTTATTCCTGGAGAACTCATCAAAATTTTCCAGTTCTCTTTCAATAGACTTTTTATTTGTCCACCATCAATAGAATAAGGTATAACCATTCCCAAACTGTAGTCTTTATCTATATTATTTTTCTTAGTTAATTTCCTATCATTCTGAAAATCAGCTATATTTGTATGAGTAATTATTGTCCTTTGCATCTTCCTAATGCTATCTATTTCTTCTTTTTTCTTTTTTGTTTTCTATCAATGATTTTGGGAACCTTCTACCTACAAATTTTTGGCATAACATATCCCTTTCTTCTACATATTTCCTATCACAGTCAGTTAAATCACTTATTCTCTTCAACTGTCCTCCTACAATATTACATTTAACATAACTCAGATGCATACTATTAAAATCCAAATATGTATTACTTGGGACACTTTGTTTATATATTTTGGTATAACATGTATCACCTTTTTATATACCTCCACATCCAAGAAATAGATACTTGAATAACTATAATTTCAAGTAAATTTAAAATATTCACATGCAGCATTAATTTCTTGGAAGAAACATAGTAACTCAGTTAAGTCACCCCTACAAATGAAAAAAAGGTCATCAATAAAATGACCAAAAATTAAACATTATTGTAATAACTATTGGCTTTAATATATATCTTCTCCCACCTGGTCATAAACAAATTAGCATAGCTTGGGACCATAGTGGCCCCCATAGCTACTCCATTAGTTTGTTGGTAGATCTTACCATTAAACTCCAAAAAATTATAAGATAATATAATATCTAAAATTTCTAAGACAATACTAATTTCTTCAACTTTAAAACACTTTGATCCTGCCAACTCTAGCCCAACATATTTTACCCCTATGTTATTAGGTATAGTGGTGTATAAAAAATTAACATCCATTGCCACCATAATATCTCTTTCTTCTGCTCTCACCTTTTTTATATTTTTCACAAAGGCCAAAGTATTCCTAATGTAAGTGTCTCCTGTTTTAACAACCTGCTGTAATTTCTTATCAATGTATATAGCCATAGCCTCAGTTTTTGACCCTCCACTAGTAACAATTGGTCTAAACGGCAGATTTTCTAAAACCTTATATATTTTTGGCAGACCATAAATTTTACTAGCTACAGGGTTCTCTTTAACAAGAAAACTGGCTTCCTTTTGAGTAATTCTAATTTCACATAACCATTCCTCTATAGTTGCATCAATAAACCTATATGGTTTTTAATAAAATCTAATATTGTTTCTTTATCATGAGAATTATCTTGCAACAAAGCAGACATCGCATTTAAATATTCATTTTTATCAAACATCACTAATGCATTGCCCTTATCAGCTTTCAACAATACAATATTCTCATCATTAGTCAAGTCATTTAATGCAAGTCGTTCATCGTGTGACAAATTAAAAAAACTTTTTAATAGGTTTATTAGACAATAAACTTTGAATCTGCATTTCCATCACATTTTGAAATGCCTCCAATTCAGGTTTCAAAGGAGGGTTAAAAGAACTTGGCTTATGGTAAATAGTTGACTGAAAAACATTCACAGACTTATCACAGTTGTTAAAAAAACACTGGGCCGGATTTACGAAAGCTTGCACGGAGTTGTAGAGCAGAGTAAGACATCAAACAGGCAATCCCCCGGATTCACGGATCCTCCGTATAAGACTTAATAAGTCTTACTCGGAGGCTGCAGTTGAACGGTATGATATCAGCGTGCCATGAATATTCATGAGGGCATGCTGACTCAACCGTAAGTCTTACACGGACAGGGTAGGAAAGCAGGGGGCATGTCCAACAGCCGAGCAGTCTAAACGGCCACACCCCTGCGAGGTTTTTAAAAGTAAAATGAAAGCACACAAGAGCGAGTCCGCTCAAATGTCCTAGCACCAAACACCACACTCCCTGACATTGTAAATCCCCATCACAGTTATGAAAAGTAAAAAAACTATTTTTTTTTTTTAAATTCCCAAAATAGCTGCCCATATTTACGCGTGTGTGTGCGGGTGTGCCCATTGCTTAGCTGTAGTTAGCAATTCCATCATGGAAGAGCATAAGAAATAATGTTTATGCAAATCACACCAAGTAGCAATAGAGTAATGGCAGAGCATTCGCACAAACAAAAGGCATTCACGGTTCGAGCCCCACCTCTCCCCTTCTTATTTATGTTTTAAATCAGTACATGGAATAATACCTGACACATATGATTAAAATATCAGTAAAAAGCAGTGAAATGGCCAATGTATCAGTGAACAAAATATTAAATTTTTAAGGGATCCTGATACATAATTGCTTGCAGTTTAACAGCACTTTAGCCAGCGCAATACAGTTGCCCATAGTTTAACAGCACTTTACCCAGCACAATAGAGGTGCCCATAGTTTAACAGCACTTTACCCAGCACAATAGAGGTGCCCATAGGTTAACAGCACTTTACCCAGCACAATAGAGATGCCCATAGCGAAATAGTGCTTTAACCAGCGCAATATGTTTGCGCAGATGTGCGCACTGCACCAACTAGCGCACCTTAGGGCAACGTGGAGCAACATAGAGCAAAGTTGCTTAAATGCAGCAACACCCCCTAGCCTATCTGGACAGTATGAAAACAAAATGAATGGCAAGGTTCAAAACCAAGACTCTGTGCATCCTAATCAAAGCACAGAACCAGTAAGCCATGACAACTTAAGAGAAACAGCCACTGTTAACATACATATACTTAGTAATGGTATTTTAACCATTACTAAGCAGGTCTGCAGTCAGCCGAGAATTTTACAAAACAGCCAATCACAAAAACGTGCGGGAAATGTGGCATATTTAAGCACCACAGGCAGGAATACATGCCATAACTGATTGTAGCTCACATGTGCAGTTAGAATGTCTGGTGTCGGAGAGGGAACGCGCTTCCAAGCACAACGTTGGGGCATCAAGGAGTCCAAATACATGGTTTGGCTCCTTGTCCACCATCACGAGTCAAGACTCCTGCAGGACCAGTTCCATGGGATGGAGTACAAGGCAGAGGCTTGGAACCGGTTAGCTCGTGACCTCACCAGTACCACAAGCGTTCCTCGGACTGGTGAGCAGGTCCGTCACCACCATGCAGACCTGAATAGACGATAGCAGGACCACCTGAACCAATGGATACAGGAGGCCCATGGGATGCGGGATGCCCCACAACTGAATATGCAGCCATGGAATGCAGTATGTAAGAATTGATAATGGATTATGTATAATGGATAGGTATGTCTCAATATCCCTTCATTTACTTTACAGCTGCAGGTGACCGTGCTACGAATCAGCAAGCCTATGCTGATAGGCTGCTAAGGCTGCACCACCAGGCAGGTTAATGATTATTCTGCATGTATTGTTATATAAAATATGGGCTAGAGCATGAAAGAAAGTGCTGTAGTCTAATAATACAGCCATAAAATTGCCTGAATAAGTCCTCTGCATGTACTGTCAGATAAAAATGTCAGAAAGGCAGAAAAAGAGTGTAGAAACCCATTAAGAAAGGCAACATATGTCTGGAATAATATCTCTGCAGGCACTGTTATATAAAATAAGTGAGTGAGCCTGAAAAAAGATTGTTCTAGCCCATTAATAAAGGTATTATAAGTCTTGAACATGTCTGTCATATACTCTGTTAAAACAAATAAAGGAGTGAGCCTGTGGAAAAGTGTGTAATGTCATTAATAAGGGTCTAAAACCCAGAGTGTGTCTGTGTCACAGAGCCTGAAATTTTGTTGCACCCTTGCAGTATACAAACAGTACTGTTTGAAAAGGTGCTGGCAACCCAGAGTTGTGTAGTCCCATATAAATGGGGTGATGGAAGTACTAGTAGCTGTGAAACATATATACAGTCCACAACAGGCAGTTACTGGCTGGCTTGAATAAGTAAACCTGGCACACGTGTAGCATGTTATTTTTTTCCCCAGAAATGTGAGTGTGTGTCAAGAAATGCAAGGTTCTGTACAAATCGAAGTGAAAATGTCATGTGAAAACATCCCAGATATGTAGATAAAGAAATATAAATGCAATCAAGAAATATGTAGCAGTAACATCTGCATCCTGGACAGTTAGTATGTCAGATATAGGTCAGGCATATATTGAACTAGCCAAACCCAGTGCACAAACTAATGTATGGTGGCAAGTGTAATAATACAGGTAGGGGATATACACTTGCAGTTACTATGAATGTAGTGTAGACTAAAAGGTCATTATGAGATGTAAACTGAGGTTTTTTATACACCCTACTGTATGTGAATAAACCATGCAATTCCACACCTCAATGGGTATGTGTAATCTTAAATATTTGTTGGGACATATGTCCTAATGTTCTATAAATATTTGCATTCATGTTGATGCATGTGTCCTGTTTAAATACCACAATCATGGTGGCCTGTTGATACCAAATATCCCTGCATGCTGTTGGAATAACCACTGTAGTTCAATATATGCATGTGTTATGCTTGCTGTTCAACTGTTGTACCCTTGGTGTGTTGGGTTAATGGGAATATCATTGCATGCTGTTACAACTATCTGGAATGCTGCTTTGCTTATGTTGTAATTAAACACACCTAATCACAGAACGTATGGGAAGGCCGGTCCCAGCGGACCCACCAGTCCCTCTTCAGCCGGTGAGTGCACCTGGCACCAGCAGGTCTGGTTCCCAGACCGAGCCACCTTCCTCCATTTGTCCTGTGCCACCTTTGGGTGGAAGCACTGTAGGGGATGGGGCTCATCAGACTGTGGTGTGTAGAGAGATCCAACGTTCAGTCGTTGATCCCCTATGTCAGCTTGAGGCAAGAGTGGCACGTCTCACAGGTGAGCCTGCCCATCCTACGCAGCCCCCAGCACAGCCACCCTCGGGGCTGTGAAGGTTCAGTGGTGACTGCCCATGGGTAGGGATCTCAGTTCCACTGTTACCATCTGTGAGCTCATGGACTTGCGATTTCCAAACATCTGACCCCATCAATTGTGTCACCCACCCCATGTGTCATACACCACCCGTGTATGCATCTTGTCTGTCTTGTCTGTTTACCTTCCCAACCTACCTCCCCGGACATACCTACTTAATCTACCTCACTTCCCACTCTCACCTGAAAAAAAAAAAAAGGCAATCTGTAGCCACAAAAAATTAAGCCCCATACATAGCTGCCCATTTTGCACACATGTCCATTGGACAAACATGTAAGCTGATAATTAGAAGTGGCAGTACAACAAACTTTGTTGTCCTCACCCCTCTCCCAGGGGTGGAAGGTTTCAAATTTCACTCCAAATTCATTGCATATGCACAGCTGTTGCTGTTAAAGAAATGGGCAGCTATGGACCTTCCCTACACCCATCCTGCACATCCCAAGCTTGTTTACCTACAGTGTGTACCTCTTTGTGCCCCCTTTTTCACCACTTTCCTATCTCCCCATTTTCTTTTCTTTAAAATAAATTAGAGTGGGGGATAGTGGGGGTAAGCACTTTTAAGCAGTAGTTAGCGGGTTTGCACCAGTGTTCACATGTGTACACTTAGCTAAGCATCACTAAGCATCGCGCAAACCTATGAAAACCCGCTTACAACTGCTTAAAATTGCCTTAGTCACTCTATGGCTGGGCCCATGTACTGCTCAGTAGTAAAATAAAATACCCCTGTCAGTCTCGAACCCCAGACCTTGGACTCACAGGAAGTACCACTAAGCCACAGCAGACATACAATAATGTGGTGCTGAAAGAAATATATCATGCATTACAATGACCGAATGTAAAGAGTGAATAGGAATGGCATAACACAAATCATGTTCTGTGGCCCTTAACCAGCAAGTGGTGTGGAATTGCATGACATGACTGTGAAAAGAGAACCAGCCATACTAGTAGGGAATAATGTTACAGTAGCATCTTACAAACTCCACACAGTATCAGAACAGGATAAAAATTGACATATTTGAATAGGTCAGAGGCCAGACCTCCCAAATGTGACTGATTTACAGGGATGTCCCCGATTTTCAAACGGATGTTAGCTGTGCCCCTCTGACTCCCTGTGAAATGTACTAACTGTAGGCAGAAAGGTGGGGAATTTCACTTAATGAAAACTGTCAATAAGTGAAAGTAGACACTGCTTGCACGTCAGAAAAGGTGTAGTAATACATATGCTCCAAATCTCCCAAAGTCTCAACAGCAAAATATCTGAAATATAACACCGGTGTATCCCACTTATATGTACCTTTCCCTGAGGCTGTTCAAATATTTACCTGAGAGTATCTGAGGCCTGGAAGTGTCAGAAACACACAGGCCCATCAGCTTGTTTGCTGTTACACACTCAGCAAATAGCTGTAGAATGAATTCCAAAAGCATGCCCGTATGTAGGAGTACACCACAGAAATATCAAAGGATGTAGCCATGTACTGCTAACAACGACCTGTGACAATGCCGTTGTTCAGGTGCTGAAAAGACTGGTGTGGTGCACAGTCAAAGGATACTAGGCTAACCTCGGTCTACCATCTGGATATGTCCACAGGTGGGAGCTACTGAGACAGACTACTAGCCTTCATAGACTAACAGGTACACAGCAACTCTGCATGTTCAGTAAGGTAAACAGCACACGATAATAAATAATGTTCTCTGCAGTTCTGCACCCCTACCCAAAAGTACCATATACTTGTGTAGTCAGGCACACCCACGGGTGTAGGTAGGCATACACAGTACTGAACTATGTCCAGTTGTCCTGAGCAGACTGTGCTAATGTCAAGACAAACAAACCACAAACTGTTCAGAAGTGAGTAACGTACTAATGACAGTATAGCAGTTCACAAACAGTGCATGTCCCTGATATTCATAACTGGTAGTACAACATACTTAGTTGTCCTCACCCCTCTCTCAGTGGTGATACACAATAACTTGGTGCTGTAAGAAATATATCATGCATTACAATGAGTGAATGTAAAGGGAAAATAGGAAAGCCATAGGAACACATTGCAATAACTACAGTAGTATGTCAGTTAATTCTCTAATTCTGAAAGAAGGTACATACTCCCATGTATCCAGTGTTAGCATTAGGAGGTGTGAGTAAACTTACACACTGAGAAGAGTGCACTGGAAAAGCAACAGTCAGGTTTCAGTACAACATGCATATCACTGGCTACAACGCTAGCTTTAGATATGAGACATATACCAACCTTCTGACTGAGACAACAGTGCCCACAGCAAACAAGCATGGGCCCCACCTTGCACAACTGAAAGGGCTACACCTACCTAATGTAGCATTTTATAGCAGTGTCCTGCAATCATAATGAGTACTGCAATTATCACACAGCAGGCAGCATGCAATTACTAAATGGTAGGCACCAACTGGTGTAGAGGCCATCACATGCACATATGCAGATACCCAGGAAAAGCAGACTGTACTTGCTGTCCACACATGCAATAATATCATTGCACCAACAGAGAGAGAGAGAGAGAGAGAGACAGATAGACAGAGACAGACAGACAGATAGATGGAGACAAACAGGCTGTAAGAGACAGACACTGAAAAGAAAGACCAACACACAGAGGAAACCAAAACCAAAAAAAAAAAAAAAAAAAAAAAAAAAAGCAACAGCTACTACAGATGGAGGTGAGGAATACAAAGGTAAGGTATGTAACAGATATGTATTTGCAGGCATCCGAATGATGTGTCTGAAGGGTACTCTACATACTGTCAATCATCCATATGTCCGTATCTATATGTATATGCACATGTGCATAGGGCAAGGGACATACTGCTACTGTTAGCGAAGGCTGGACATATATATGTTGTTGAAGGTTGCTATGTGCACAGATGTATGTAGGTTGTAGTGTGTGGCATTGCAGACAGCAAGCAGTGCTGGTATATGTCATATGGTGGTTAAACGCTGTGGGAATGAGCTACAGGCAGTGAGGCCTGCTACAGCTATGCGGCCTGAGGACAGTAAAATGCATTCTGCACAACACTGTGCAATATTATTACATAACCATATGTCTCACAACTGTTGCATAATTGACATCCCCACCATGAAAGGTGGGCAGTATATGGGCCTATATGTGCATCTAAATGTACAGTAATGGATGTATACATGTATGTGTATAAATATGTGTGTATATATAAATATATATATATATATATATATATATATATCTATATATATATATATATATATATATATATATATATATATATATTGATATATTGCTATATAGATATAGATATAAATAGATATATAGATATGGATATATATATATATATATATATATATAGATATATATATATACATATAAAGATACATATAGATAGATAGATAGATAGATAGATAGATAGATATAGATATATATGGATATATATGGATATGTATAGATATGTATAGATATGTATAGATATGTATAGCTATGTATAGCTATGTATAGATATGTATAGCTATGTATAGATATGTATAGATCTGTATATATATATATATATATATATATATATATATATATATATATACATATATATATATATATATATATATATATATAGAGAGAGAGAGAGAGAGAGAGGGAGACATGGGGTAATACGTACTGCAACAGTTGCCTGTTGACCAAGGCATGGACTGAACATCAGTGTTGGTACTGCAGTGCCATACCCCATTCCAAAACACTTTACCCAGTAACTACCACATAGATGGTAGCCTGCCTAACACTGGAGGTGTCAGAAGGGAACATGGGACAAATGTGGACGGTAGCCTCCGCTTTGATAATCACAGTGCCACACTAGTCTCGTAATCTCTCTACATGGTACATGTCATCACAAAAGGTGTGCCATCTAGGGAAATATAGGCAGTGTTCCCCTCTACTCATCACAATGCCCCATGCGGTATGTAATTCACATGACAACTACAGCAAGTGGAAAGGCCACAGACATGCCTCACAAAGAGTAATACTGCCCTCAAACGCATGACCTATGCATTTGACTCATAAAACCACAGCTAGAGTGCGTTGCATACTGCCCACCCAGAGGTTACCTCTGCCAGACATACAGAGGTATGTCACACCCATAGCAGTCAGCCAACCACCATATCAACACCTCACAATCCCTCCAGGCTAAATGACCTAGGGCCCTCATCCTCACCACCTCACTAAACAGCACATGCTGGAGGTACAGGTTCCTATCCACAAATATGTCATACTCTGGAATAAACCACCCAGCATTAACAAATAAGGCTCCTCATTAGCAGACGTCATACATACCCCTGATGATTATTTGGGAGATAGGTAATATGCCCTGGGAGTCACCTCTGTGTATCCAGTTGACAGGAGCATGTGAAATGACATTACATGTGTGTCAAAGGCCAGGGTAGCATAGGGCTAGGCTGCTCTAGGCCCTATGCCACAATGCACACACACATGTACTCAGTGCAATACCTGCTATGTGAGGTGGAATGAGTGTGACAGTGAATGTGTGCAATGTCTGTAAAGGTGTAATAGCTTAGTGTGAGGTTGCTTCTGTCATGGTAGTTTGTGTCCTAGGTGTGAGACCAGAGAAAGATGTGTCAGTTATTGGGATGCAGACATAGTAGGATGGCATATGTTGTGACGTAGTTCCTTGTGTATGACTGTGGTTTCCCATTGTTGGCTGAAGCAATATATGTATGCTCAGTAAGTGGTACTGCTGGTGAATCCAGCTCACATACAAACTGTTGAACTACCTGAAGTTGTAGGCCTAAACAGCACAGTATGGTCTATGTCCACATTCTCTGGTAACACTGTCTTGTGTGTTTCCTGTAGTCTGCAAAGATTACATACCTCAGGCATAGGTATCTGTAAGTAGGGGCACACAGTACTGTAAGGTACACAGGTAATGCTCATCTGTGTCGGCATACATTTGTGTGTTGTATGTAAGTCTGATGTGTGTGTAATGATGCATGTACCATGCCCGCAATCACATGTGTGTTACAGCAACAGCTGGCAGTGGTCACGGACGGCCCACAGTTCACAGCCGCTCCCATAGTGGAAGTTCAAGCCCCAGCCATGCTGGGGCTGGCCTGTCCATTGACCGTCCAAGTAGACCACGTGCACATGGCTCTGGCCATTCCCAGCAGGGACGTGGGTCCAGTCATCATAACGCTGCCTCTGATGACAGTATCCAGTCGGGGTTGGTACCCGATACTGTCCAAAGCACCCCTGCCAGGCACAGGTACTGTGTCTGTGGCCAGAGACAGTGATCTGTACAGCCTAGCAGGTACAGTTCGTGGCTGTCCCATAAACTACCATATATGGCAGCCACATAGTGGAGCTGTGTGCATGCAGACACACACACATTAACCAAACAACTAGGGCTTACACATACACACACACATTACATCAACATTGGCCCATGCTGTACTGTTGTCCCTCAAACACACACTCACACAGACATGTCGATTGGATGGGTCAATGTCAGGCTCTGGCAAACAACAACACACCTTGTGCATATGATGATACCTGTGTCACCTCCTGTCATCTGTAACATTGATGCAGGGACAGGCTAACATGGTGCTGATGCACAGGGTGACATTATAGCAGTGTAGCAATATTAGCAAGTTGTCAACAGGAAAGTGTAATGACATCCTTGTAGGTATGTCTGAGCAGGCATTATGCATCAAAGCTCTGAATGTCAATGTAGCATTGTTTACACCACTGTTAGGTCTGAGTATGTATTGTCCATCCATGTGCCACTTGGCTGAAGTGTAATGTGTTGCCAGCATGTGTTAGTGAGTGGACAGTACATGTGTGATGTGTGCAGTACAGATTAGCAAGTGTACATCTGTGACCATGGTGGGTGCACACTGTCTGCATGTACGTGCATGGTGGACACATGGGATGTGTGGCATACCCTGTTGTACACATTAACATCTCATAGTAACTTTCAATGGCCAGTATGCATTCTACTACAGTTATGTACTAATATGGGTCCACATGTGTGTATGTCATGGGTTGACACTATGCTGTGGGTGATACTGTTAATATATGTCAATGATTTGCAGTCTGGTAGTATACACAACCTCAACAGCATGACTATAAGCAATCATTGGATGATGTCCTGACAAATGACACACAGTTGTAGGGAACCCAGTAACAGTTGGATCCTTTCAGTACTATACACTAACACTAACCAGTGGTATTGACCGCCACCCATTCCTGGGACCACACCTGTTTGGCATATAGCCTCCTTAGGTGCATGCAAACACACTAGGGATGTGTCCATCCACATCTGGAAATGCAGGCATTGGCCTACAATGCATTCCCTGGATGGGACGCATATCCTACACAAGGGTATCATACAGACAGACACCTGTTGTCTGATACATGCTGTATAGCAGTAAGCCGGCTATGGCATAGTCATCCACATTTACTATACATACTATCCTGTCAGTACCACATCGATGGTAGACCTCAACATGTATGTTGGGTACCAATGTGTACATACAGCCTCGTGTTATGTCATGTGTCCCTTGGTATCCACATATCCATAGGTATTAGGTGTGTTGTTTAGCCCGAAGAGCGTGACTGTGTGGCACACTGACATTGTGAACTATGTGATATGTGGGTATTGTAGTGGGGTAGCAGTTGTGTGTGTGTCTGCTTTGGAGGTCTCTGCTGCTTAGGCAGAGTTAATTTACAGCATCCGAGTATGTCTATGTGTGATAATGTGGTTTGAGTGCTGTCACTACAGGATATGTGAGACTGATATGTGGTGTGGGTGGTTACCTTCACCACCTGATAGACTGTGCCAGTCATGGGTCGAGAGAGTTCAGCACACTGTATGTCTATATAGGTGCATCGCACACATATATCTGAGTTTGTCGGGAGGAGGAGAGAGTTGTCTATTTACATGAGGCAGATGTGATATTGTGTCAACATCACAGTATTCGCCAGCTGGACTGGAGAGTACACACGAAACCAACCCCTGGACATGCAAGGATATTATGATGACATACTCTGTAGCCTGATCACAAAGGATCAGTAGGGTGTTAAGTGTGTAAAAGAGTATAACAGGGATTAATGCTCAGGTTCGTTGGTGTTTTGTAAAGAGTAGCTGAGAAGGACTCCAGACTGAATCATGACACCTCCTTCAGCTATGTCATAAAAAGCCATGTACACCCACCTGAGTCAGGGCCAACTGTACCTGACTGAAAATGCGGACATCCTGACAGACAGGCCCATATATACATACCCACCTCCCACTGATAATAGTTCATATCATCATACCAGGAGATATCACATGTAGAATGGATGGGCAGTTACCCCCAATGCCAAAAGCATGTCAGCAACTGGAATACATTGATTCCCAATATGTGTCATGCATAAACTATAGAACAAACAGATCCTGCACCTGAACAGTCAGCTGAGCCTCACCCCCTACTAAGTGTTGGTGCACAACACACCATGGGAAGTACAGTCCAGTACGCCTATGAAGTCTGATCTGCAAGGTCATGGAGTCTATCATGGTTGGAGTCATAAACAGAGCTATTGGAAGCTGACATACACACAACCCTACCAAGTGTAGCATGTTCATGTGGGGATCATGGTTCCCAAACATGCTAGACTGTTTGCAAGGCAGCCACCCAGGACATGCATCACTGAACACAGCTACACATGTCTCACATAGACTTTGAACAGCCCTTTATCAACATCCCATTATTGTCAGACACACTGACATACCACTCACCAACCCAAACAAGGGAATAGTCACTTTGAGCTGTCTGTCGGGTGCCAGGATCTGCCACATAACACACGCTGTCAGGTCACTCCAAAGCAAGTACAGGACTGGCACCATCATTGTCCATGCTGGTGCATAAAACCACAGATGTTACTCCCCGGACCACATGACATGATACATGTAGGAACACTCTAATCATGTAGCCCAGACCAGTATGACCCTGACCTTGTCTAGCATCTTACACCCACCAATTATGATGTCACGGTATACATACAAACATATCACATTTAGCAGTTGGCTAACAAATTGGTGTCATTCATAGGGGATACAGTGTGTCAGCCTGTGGTGACATGCTCGACATGCCACGTAGCTTCACTATGGACAGCCTGCACCTGTTACCCTTGGACTTTCGAATGCTGGCTAAGGCTCTTGCTACCACCATAGTGCCTTTTTTAAGCAGGGCTCAAAAGACAGACCCACTTCCATAGACATTACAGGTTAAATGAAACTAAGGGTAATGCTGCTCAACACCAGATGTGTTACCCTCATATTGCGGCCACTCAGGACTCTCCTCAGTATGGAGGATAGTGATATTTGTGCACTAACAGATGCCTGGTTCAGGCTCACTTATGAACAACAGTATTATCAGGTCATGTTTCATACCATGCTTTCTGACCACAAGACTTGGAACAGACAACACAACTAGGGAGAGTATCCATATACATCACAGATACACACACCTCTGGGTTAGTAGCACTGCACAAAGCATCACAGACCATACATATGCAACTACCATTGTGCAAAACTGCCTTTCACTTTGTTGCCTGCTACAGACCACCCTCCCAACTTAGGAACCACACACGGCTTTCATGGGAACTATGGAGAATATGAAGGTCTCCACAAACACCATTATATTGGGTGACTTCAAATACACAAATATTTACTGGGGATACTACTCAAGCCCCAACACGCTCGCCCAACAGTCTCTACAATTTGTAGACTCATATCCTATGGCACAACCAGTCAGCACAGCCACAAGGGGGAATACATATTGGACCTGATCATCACCAACATGGGGACTCTATGTTCCACACCAGCGATATACCCCTCATTGGTAAGGTCAGAACATACAGGTATCTCACTGGACATACATATACCCTCCACACACTCATCCTGGGTAATCTTGGTGAACTTCTCATGAGCCAATGTCTCACTTCACCAGAGCAAGGTGGTATCCTTCAGGGACCCTGAGACAGTGGCAAATACGGCTCAGACTGCTGAATCCTTTACATACACATTCTATGGACACCTAGTGTACTGCATGGATTGTGCTATCCCAAATAACAACAGGACTCACTCATCCAATGGCAGGGGACCTGTCTGGTAGACCCCAGCCATTAGTAAGCTGTACAACATCAGGAGGAAGCTACTACATGATAGAGCACAATCCCAGACGGGGAAGGCATCTCTGATCTGTACTAGCAGACAGCTATGATCACTCATGAACTTTTCTAAGGGTCGCTTCTACCGGACAATTGCACCAGACACATAGGACTGTCACACGGCCTTCTTCAGTTATGTCAGGAACCTGGGTGGACACTCACTGATATGCTGTGAGTTACTGCATACTGACTAAACTTACCCTGAAACCACTGGCATTGCCAATATCCTGTCAAACAGGTTCAATGCAGATGTCTCTCCCATCCCCCCTAAGGAGCAACTATCCATCCCAACAGAGTGTAGCCTCCCTGACATCACAAAGTAACAGGTGAGTGCTGCCCTCTACAAAGCATACATCACAGCATCAATGGGACCGGACAGTGTCCCGGCCTGCATCTTACACGAGTTTCATGACAGATGTAACCCTTACATTACAGCACTGTTAAATATCAGAGTTACTACAGGATATGTACCCAAGGAATGGCGTACAGCGACAATGGCCCCACTCCACAGAGTTGGTGCCACAACGGACCACAGACAGTATTGCCCTATAAGCCTAACTAGCCTGTTCTGCAAAGCAATGGAGCATATTGTCATGGGACTCATACTCATAGACATCGGGAACCTACAGACACTGTGTCCCACACATTTCAGCGTTGTTGTGGGCAGATCATGCCTCTTGAACCTGTTTGTATTGTTTAAACGGTTAACAGGTCCATCAACATAGGGACAGTTGTCCACACAGCCTACCTGAACCTTGCAAAACCCTTCAACACAATAACCCACTGGGTCATTATGCATAGGCTCACCAGCGTCGATATGGACACATATCTCACACGATGGATTGCTACCTGGATCAGTGCCCACATGGTCAGAATTGCAGGTGCCATGTCTGACTATACACCAGTTACGCATGGCATCCCACACGGCTCAGTCCTGGGACCTCTCTTGTTCAGTTTATATTTGTCTGACATACAGGCTACCACATGGGGAAATATGGCTGACCATGTTTGCACTTGAAAGCAAACTGGGTGCCATAATCAACTCTCCAGCTGCCACATGCATTCTCAAACAGGGTCTCACAGAGATGGATGACTGGTGCCTGAGCCATGGCCTACAGATAAATGCCATTAGTTGCATAGCCATCCCCTTTGGGAATAACAACATGCCCACACATTACCACATAGGTAGTACTCCGTTACATATGGTAGGAGTTGTTAGGGGTTTGGGGACATGACCTGATCGTACTGTCACCTTTGACGATGACGTTGCCAAAGTGGTTGGACAGACATTCTATATAGGCCACCTTATCCCATATGGTTTCACATCTAGATTGAGTGAGGTCATTGTGCCCCTATACTCATCACAACCATGCTTGGTTACAATGCCACATTTGGGATGTACCTTACCCGACACCTGCAGCAACTGTACTGGCCACAGAAGTTCCTCACCAAGCAGATCTAGGGACTCACACGGTTGCCCTACACAGTTCAGATGCAGGAACTCCAGCTCTACTCAGTCGTTTACCACCTACTCGGATATGATGTGTGCCTGTTGTTTACAGATATACCCCACCCAGAATTACTGGACATACTCCACCTCAGGATATCCGACTCCCTTGGAGCTACACACTCCAGGGACATATACCTCAGCACAGATGTTACTAGGACATGCTGGAGGGACAGCTACTTCTCCCAGAGGCTCCACTCACTCCGGATTGTAATCCCAGTTTCACATAGGCAGAGCCACCCATTGACCACCTACAGGAGACATCCCAAATTGTCAGTAGGCAGAATGAGGCGTGCCCAGTATGCCCTGGCCTTGGCAAAGAGGCAACGCATAGCACATACACTGACTCAGTAGGAACCCTGGAAGTGACACCTCTCTCTGACTCGCACCTAGAGTAAAAGGCATGCCTAGCTTGACACTACCTGTTTTCAAACATGTATAGGGAGTGTAATATGTGCATCCGACACAGATAGCCCTGCAGCACCACCTGAGGCACGTGTCCCTATTTTAAGCAATATAAAGCACTGCTAAGCACATTTTACCAGTACTGAGCATATTTAAATACAATTGCACATAGCTGCGTACCACACTAACCAGCGCAACATCAGGCAAAGTTGGGCAATGTTGGGGCAAAATCGAGCAAAGTTGGGTAAAGATGCTCATACCTGCTTTACTGTTCCTTAACTAGTCAGGTCTGCCCAGCAGGAAAATAAAAAGCAGTGACAGGGCTCGAACTCAGGATACTGTGCACTATAGTCACAGTACTGAACCACTAAGCCATGACAGCATTTCGCTGGCACAGACACAACTTAAGTCACTCACACATACCACTTGGGGGGGGTCACATACCTAACAGTCACAGCCAGCAGGACAATTGTAGACAAACGCAAACACAAACAAAGGCTGTATCATGCCGTCTGAAGAGGCATATGAGTAACCTCTCCACAGGCCTATGCAGACAGATAACAGCAGACCAGGCAGTATGATGTGGGTTGGCTAGGCTATGAAGTCACAAAGTAATATGCATGTAATTGGAAGCTAAGGTCTGTAGTACAGTGGTATGCCTCAAGCCAGTACGATAGGCAAGAGTACAGACTGAAATGGAGTACCTGACATAGCAGCGCAGGCCTAGCAAATGTGTATAAGTGTCAGGTGTACCCCTCATCCTATGTACACCCACAGTAAGAATCAGGTGTGCCCCCTGGGTAGAAATGTACAAATAATAGCTGTTCCCCTTGTATGTAGAAATGTTGATAAATCTATGCAAATTGACTCATGGAACCCTGCAGGCACAGCATGCTTCCTGTCGATGTGCAACACAAATGTGAGCCCTGAAATAAAAACCAACTAGATTTTTCACACACATATAGTATATATGCCCATAGTGGGCATGCTTACACACTTAAACAAATTTAGCAAATTTCAGTCAGCAACATACTGAAAGGTCATACTTGGCATGCTCACACACTTAGGACATCTCTCAGTACAGCAGTGCATCACACATATCTGGCAGTTGCAGTTCTTACTCCAGACACTTGTCACTATTCACCAATCCTGCCTTGCACACACAGTGATATGAAAATAGACCCATATAATATATTGGACCCCTGTCATAATCAAACTATGTACTACAAGTACTTAGGTTGTTCAAAGAAAGTGAAAATCCAAAGAAGATCAATAAATCTCCAGTCAGTATCATCAAGAAACAATGAGCACTCCTAACATTATCCAAGCCATGTTCTGGCAAAAATATTGCCAAAGAGTCCATAGAGAACCATGAAGCTTTCTTTTGCTATGTCATAAATATCAATGTAAACTCATATATGTTCTGAATCAGTGCAAAGTGTAAATGAATACATGTACATGACTGACATTGCCAACATCTTGTCAGACAGGTTCATACATATTTACCTCCCTCTCACTGACAAAAGGGCCCATTATCATGCCTGGAGATAGTGAAAACCCAGAAATCCCATATGCAATGGTTAAACAGCTCTATCCAAACCTTAAAACACAGCGTCTATGGGATGACATGGTTTCCCTGGCTGTGTCATATGTGAACTCCAAATCAAACAGACCCTGCACCTGAACAGTCTGTTGAGACTCACCCTCTGTACAGGATATGAAACTGTTGGATGGGTTACAGCAATATTTGGCACACTCCACAAGTGTTAGTGCACAACAGACCATGGCAACTATTGTCTTATAAGCCTAATAAGCCTGATCTGCAAGGCCATGGAGTCCATCATTATGGAACTCATAAACAGAGCTATTGGGAGCCTACAAACACCCAACCATACCCATTTTGGTTTGGTCAGGGACAGATCATGGTTCCTAAACCTGCTAGACAGTTTTCAAGGCAGTTACTCAGGACATACATCAATGAAATGAGCTACACATGGCCTACATAGACCTTGAAAAGCCCTTTTCCAACATCCCACACACATGTCATATCCACAAAATCAACAACCTGTGCATAAACAAGTATGTCATCTGATGGATTGCCAACTGCGGCACAGATAGATCCCACAAGGTAAGAATTGTGGTCTCCCTGTTGGACTGTAAGCTGGTAACACCTGCTGTCCCCCATGGCTTAGTCCTGGGACCCCTGCTGTCTGGTGTATACTTTTCAGAAATACAGTCAAACACACGAGGGCTACGGTTAGAAAAGTTTGTGGATGACTGCAAAAAGGTTGTTATAATTGATGTTTGGGACAACAGAGACATCCTTAAAAAGGGTCTCAGTCAGACAGACGTGGTGTCAAAATTATGGCCTCGAGCTACAGTCATAAAAATACCACATAGGTGCTAACACACTAAATATGGAGGTAATAATAAGGGATCTATGGACACATGTGGATAATCATCTCTACTTCCAGAAACACGTTCACAAAGTGGATAGAAAATCATGCTGTGTGTGTTCCCACAAATTGCCAAGGTCTTTGCATGTAGGTCAAAGGAGGTTCCCTCTAGTCATCAGTCATCAGACCCATCAGAGAGTATCACAGCACACTTGCAATGAATTTGACTAGGCACCTTCAGCAGCTGGAAAGACCACTGAAGTACCTCAACAAGAGGATTACTGGCCTCAAACAGTTGCCCCATGCAACAAGACGGAAGTTAACTCAGTCTGTACTCTGTTGCATACTGTCTACTCAGGCAATCTCTGCCCAACAGACAGGTCCATGTCCAATGCAGAACTGATATACATGCTCTATCTGAAGTAAACCCAAGCTCACTGTGCCACATGCTCTAGGGATATCATCATCACAACAATAAATAGAACATGTTGGAGGGATACATTATTAACTCACAGACTTCCCTTGCTTTGGAACAGGCTCCCAATCTACATTAAGCTGAGTCCCTCACTGACACTCTTCCAGAGGAGCCTTGATGAGTGTATGTGAAACTGAACTGTCACACCATGGATCACTTCATCAGCTCTACTACACAGAGGCCTAGGAAACTAACCCCATGTGTGGTGATAGCTGCACACTCTGGCCATACTAATAGATGCCTTCAGGCAGATAGCCTATTGCCTGCCTATGTACATATATATATATATATATATATATATATATATATATATATATATATATATGTAGGGGGAACACAGTATAATAAGCTAAAGATGGATTGGCAGAGATGTGTGTAAGAGGGTGACCATGACAGAGAGCTATCCAGGACTTTCCCACCCAGCACACATCCCAATGGCACAAAAGACATGAGGTGCACATCTCATCCACTGTACATAACAGCCACCAGTATCTGTAAGCATTACAGTGTATGTGGTCCATGTGCCTGCTGTACAACATGACTGTACAATGAAGTGCACATCTACTATCTGTAGACATGTACCTGTCACATAGGTTCATAAGTATGTATTGACTATCTTCACAAAGGCATATTTTAGCCTAGGCAAGTTGTGCAGCTTTCACCACCCCATTGTGTAGTCTCCTAAGCCCTAGTTCTAATAGTTCGTACCCTAAGCCCCTTTCTAGTGGGGCTGCTGATGTGATGCCTGGTGTGAATTGTCTGTTTCCCATCCACTCATCAAGGTTCCTATTGAAGAGTGTCAGCGGGGGACTCTGTCTAATGTACATTGGGACTCTGTTCCACAGTAAGGCAAATGTCTGGGATGGTCCTCTATCCCACCAGCATATTGTATTCATTGTTATGATGAGGTTCATATCCCTGGAGTGTGTAGTGCATCTCATTTTTGTTATCTGTAGATGGAGCATGTTCAACAGTTATGTGGTGGACATGGCTCTGTATGTTAGGCAGAGTGTGCCTCTGAGTAGGTGGTACGCAACGGAGAACAGATTTAGTTTTACTAGTTGTGTTGCATAACACAACTGTTTGAGGCCAGTAATCCTCTTGGTGAGGTACCTCTATGGTCTGTACAGCTGCTGGGTATGCTTAGTCGAGTACGTCCAAAATGGTGCAATGTACTCAATGATTGGTCTGATGACTTAAGAGTAGATGGCGACCACTATCTTTTTTGATCCTGATGCAAACCCTTTGTTGAGTAGGTGGGCCACATAGGATTTCCTAATCACTTTGGTAACATGGTTATCAAAGGAAAGATGACTATCTACTTCTGTCCCCAAATCCCTTATTACCTTGTCAGTTTTTAGGGGTTAGCAGCTATGTGGTAGTTTGTGGGTACTTTGTTTTCACCAAAGGAGATTACTATGCATTCTTTCACATTGAGGTTGAAGCCATGATTATGAAACCACACATCTGTCTCATAGAGTCCCTTCTGGAGAATATTTGTGTCATCCGGGGAATCTATTATGGCAAACACTTTACAGTTCCTAGCAAACTTAGTCAACCACAACCCTCCTGTGTCAGCATGTACTTTTGAGAAGTCTATACCAAACAGGAGGGACCCCAGGACTGAACCCTGGGGGACACCTGTTGTTACTGGTGTGCAGTCTGACATGTAGCCAGCAACTCTTAATTTGTGGGATCTATCTGTGAGCCAGTTTACAATCCATCTTGTAATGTATGGATTCACCCCTTGGGTTTTTAACCCCAAA
>NC_056751.1:464194738-464202238 GCF_019279795.1 Protopterus annectens
ATTCCACTGCAGAGTATTTTAATTATGGGTTTTACAATGAGTACTGCAAATGTGGGGGCTTTACGGTGGAGTTATGCTTGCCTGCCTTGATTAATCTGTTGCCCTTTAATTCACTTTTAAACCTGGATCCCCTCCCATTATCAGACATGCATCCACCTACCGTCTTTCTTGTTTTGAACTTTCCCTACCCAGTCATGGCAAAATGTGTTTTATAGCTGATATACTGCAAATAGACTTTCTTCTGCTTTGACACTTTACTGATATCTTTGCAGTACAGCCCCTCCCCTTTCCTGTTCTTCAGGTAGCTGCTTGCAGCCTTGTTAGCTGTTGTCAATGACCTACTGTAGACTCCTAGGTGTTAATTAGTCATTTGTACTCCAATTTCCCTGCTGCAGCATTTCCTTATTTCTTTCCTATATCCTTCCTGTTTCAGCTGCAGTGCTCACTACGCAAACCCATTTACCGGGTTTACGCACATTTTCATCTCTGTTCACATGCATACTCGGTTACCTTGTGTACTCTCAGCTAAGCAAAGCTATGGCCAATTCAACACACCCCTATCCTGCAGCTTTGCATAGCTAGGGGCAAACCGGTTTAGCAATCCTCCAATGTGCTTACAGCAATGGTGACACACCCCTCTCTTGGTGTCATTTTTATCACAATGGCACACCTCGTTGTTATAATGCCACACTATGAGGTGTATCCTTACATCAGCGGGGAATCTGTGATTCACTATTACTCCTCTCATTTGCATGGCATTGCCTACTAATTCCTAGCTACTGCTCATAGCACTGTCACAGCCCCTTAGCAACCCTTGCACCATAGTATAGTGTAGCATGCCTGCCATTGACTATTATGGGGAAATGTTATGTGTTACACTGCAGTTTTATTCTATATTTTTATATTTCCTTCTGACCCCCTTTGCACACCGCTGCTCTACACTTCCACATTGTGATAGTGCGACTATAAATTTTAAATGTTAATTTTATATTTTGTACATGTTTTTTCATGCCAATGGCTATATATTTAGCCACTGGCATATATTAACAATATAATACATGTATTTGGTCGGCTGTCATGGCTCCGATTTTATGTTTGCAAAAATGTAAATTGTTTTCCATGGTTTACATTTCTGCATGCTTACACTATGCCTGCACCACTTCATGGATTGCTACATACCTTAATTTGCATGCTACACTGCTGCATATGGGGTAATTAGCATACAGGGCCTGGGAGCTGTGTGGCCGTAGCATACACAGGTAGTGCACATGGGAACAGCTCGTACCTGGATCGCTCAGCGGCCATATTTGGTGTTGGAACGCCAATGCTATGCCTGCACCTGGCGCAAGCTTTATGAATCCCAGGGTCTATAAAAAGAAAAAGGCAAAATAGTGTAAGGGCAAAATGACAGACAGAATCACAATAAAATGGCAAACTTCACCTAAGCCATTGCAGAGCACATTTGAGATTTAAGGCTTCATTGAGTCCCAGAAAAAAAATCAGCATTTAATCTTATACGTTCATAGGTAGGTACTAGGCTATTGGCCCTAGGGCCTATATAAGCCTACTCAAATGGTACCCTGGCTTTTGCCACCCAAGAAAATTATTTTCCTGTGCCCATATCAAGTAGAGCCACAGAAGTGATCCCCGGGGTGAATTTCCTATCTCCCATCCAGTCATCAAGATGTTTCTTGAAGAGTGCTAATGAGGAGCTTTGTTTGATATAGATAGGTAGTTTGTTCCAGAGTATGGGAAGTCTCTGAGACAGGAATCTATCCCTCCAGCATGTTCTGTTTATTGTGGTGACAAGGTTTAGGTCCCCAGAGCATGTTGCTCGGAGGGATTGGGATTTCTTTACGTGGAGCATGTCTAACAGCACTGGCTTAGTTGCCATTTAAGTTCTTGAACTTGAAGCTTGCAATCAGCATCACTGAAGAAATCCCTGACCTGTTCCAATATAAAAAACTTGAACAAGGAAAAGTTGATGCAAACAGTGCTGTGTTTTCCAAGAGCATTAAAGTGATCCTTATTTCTGATGGCAAAATAATGCTCTTTAATTCTATCGCTGAGTCTATGGACAGTCTTTCCAACATAGAAACAGGAGCAACCAGAACAAACAGCACAATAAACAACCATGTTAGAATTACAGTCAAAATAACTGGGAAAAGACACTTTCACATTACAATGAGAAAAGGAATAGCTTTTTTCAATTAAAATGTATTGACAACAAATGCATTTTCCACACTCGTGCATACCATCTGGTTTCGAAACCTCTGAATGTGATGACAAAAGAAAAGGAAGATCTTTATTTTCAAAATAAGACTTTAAGGTCTTAGTTCTTCTGAAAGAAAAAGAAGGTTCGTTACCTAAAGAAAATCTAATATTAGGATCACTAACTATAATCTTCCAATTGTCTTCTAAAATACCTCTTAAGCCTTTCGTATCCCTACAAATAGGTAATGAAAAACTTAAAGAATGCTGAGTGCGTGTAGTGTGGTCAAAAAAATTAGTAACTGGAGTAAAAACCATGTCTCAAAATAGGTCTGAACTTCATGTGTCTATCAATTCTAATACTATTTCTAACTGAATTAACAAGTTGAAAAGGGTAATTCTTTTGTAATAAACAAGTAGGAAAGAAAATCAGATTCCTTCTCAAATTTTTCAACTTTCACTTGTTAACGTGGAGAGTCTAATGAATTGTCACTTAAGCACATTCCGGTTCATAAACAAGGGGTGAGAACTGTTAAAGTCAAGATAATTATTCCTGAAAGTGTCCTTCCTATGAACAGCGGAATTAAAATAATTATTGCATTTATCTATAAAAATGTTAGTGTCTAAAAAGGAAACATTATTACCTTGGTTGGCAATAACAAACTTTAGAAATCCAATGCTATCAGACAGGGATTCAACAAATAACTCAGGTTGACTGACACTGCCCTCCCACACACAAAAAAAATATCTTCAATGTATCTTTTATAAAATTTCATTAAGTGAAATCCCAGCAAGTGCACATGAGTGTCCATTTCCCACTCACTCAAAACTAGATTTACAAAAGCTGGGGCCATCTTTAATCCCATTGCAACCCCCCTGACCTGTCTATAAATATTGTCTTGGAAATGAAAAAAAGTTATTTTTCGAAACTAAAGACATAAGGGTATGTAAAGTTTCTATTCTCCTTCTAGGAAATTTGACATATTTGAAAAGAAAATGTTTAACATAGTTTAAACCTTCATTGTGAGGTATGCTTGTAAAGAGAGCCACCACATCCAGAGTGACAAGAATGCAATTAGACAAATCTATCTTAGTTTCAAATAGCATGTTTAAAAAAATCCCATGAATCTCTAATATAGTGAGGGGTGGCCTGAACTAAATGATTTAACATAAAATTAATGTAATGTGTTATATTCTCAGTTTTTGAACATTTATTAGAAACAATTAATCTAAAAGGGGGAGCTTTTTCATTCTTGTGTATTTTGGGGATGCCGAATAGTTTGGCCAAACAAGGATTAGGGGATGACATAAATTCAAATTCTTCTTCAGTAATACTAGAATCTTTCAGTAAAGACTTCAACTTTTTGTCAATACGATCAAAATGAATGTTAACAGTTTCAAGGGAAACTTTCTCATAGAAATCATCACTAGCTAACTCATCAGTAATCTTGTTAACATATTTGTGTTGATCCATTATCACAATACCTGTTCCCTTATCTGCCTTCATTACTCTCACTTTAACATCTTGTGTCAGATCCAAAAGAGCTTTTCCCTCATTGTCAGATAAATGAAACCATTTTTCATTAGATTTGGACACAACTACATTCCTAAAATCATCTTCGCACACTCTCAAAAAAGTGTTAAAGTGTTGTTCAATGGGGATTAATCAAACTCTTTTTCACTGACCTAATCAAGCTATACAATGAAGCAGGTCTTTCCTCACTCAATCTGCTCATCACGTACAACCAGGAACAGCTCGAATTAATGAAGGAGGACAGCCTTGAGCTGCAGGAACAAACTCTAATGCAGCCTGACTTTGGAATCTACAAGCACCTTTTTGATAACATTACTCCCAAAATCACCAGGCACGTAGCCACCCCTCATCTTCAGGAAACAGAAAAAAGCTCAACCGTGATCTACAACAATACTGGGACAGCCACACATGTAGACTCCTTGATGATAGACATACGGGAACAACCAACAATTACAAGAGGCCACCCCCAATGACCACCATGGCATCCACAGGACCCCCTCCACCTCCTCCGCGAGTTACAGCTGCTCCCATGCAACATGCGGAGCTTATCACCAACCCCCCTCCTCCCATACCTCCCCCACAGCAGTAAACCCAGCCAACTGGGCTACTGAGTTCAACAGAGAGCAACCCCAGCAGCCTTTTTTATGGAAACAAGGACCAGGCAGTCCAGTTCTCAGCATGTGGGTAACTCAACAGAACAATGGGAGAGGGCAGGGAGGACAAAGAACCACAGGCAGTGGGAGAGGGTTGAGCCACTGGACACACGTCGGCAGATCCATGAACAACAGGAACTCCATGAGCAGGAAAGATGGGAGTGAGAGTTGCAACTCATCAGCACCCTTTTCAATTTAACTGACAGAAATCTCTCAGAGGCTCATGTTAGTTTATTAAACAAGGGCTTCTCCTTTTTACCATCACAAAGAGCACGGATCACTGACTTTCTGCTGGATCTCAGGCTTTATCTCAGAAAACTGAATCTGAAAGTGCTTCTGAGTAACAAGGAGGACACAGACTTAGAATCCTCTGACAACCCTGAAGCATTCGCAGCCCCCAGAAAAAAGAGTGTATTCACCCCAGCCCTCAGCAACACACTTGCAGCCTTCCAAAAATTGTGTGAGCAAGATCTCAGAGGGCTTCTTAATGAGCCCAACTCCCACAAGTGGTACTATGCAGGACTTAAGCCAGGATCATGATCTGTGTATCATAAAAGCAGATAAGGGAACGGGCCTTGTACTTATGGAGCAGGAAACCTATGTACAAAAACTTAACAATTTGCTGCTTAACCAGGACTTTTACAAGGTTGTGACCTTGAACGAAGTGAGCAAAAGCTTCACTACCATTGATAAGCTGCTCAAAACCCTGGAATGCAAGCAGCATATCACCCTAGAGGAAATTGTTTTTCTCTTTCGGTGCATAACCCCAGACTAGGAAAAACATTCAGCATCCCCAAAGTACACAAGGAACCCTCTGTCCCCCCATTCAGGCTCATCATATCTAACAATAAAACCAAGACAGAGACAATCTCAGAATGCCTGGACTTTATTTTCAACCCGCTAGTTCAGGCGATAGATTTTTACATCGCGGACTCCTGGGACATTTTAAACATTTTGCATGAAAGTATTATTGATTTCTCAAAATGCTTGTTAGTAATGTTAAACATAGTAGCATTGTATTCCAACATCTTCCACAGCAAAGCTTTGGAAGCATAAGAACTATTTCAAAATAAGCATGCTAAATTCAAAGATTTTAAAACGGAAATGCTTATAGCTTTAACCACAGTGGTGCTATAAAACAACTTTTTCTGCTTCAGTGGAGCCATCTACTTACAGACCAAGAGGGTGGCAATGGGGTACAAATTGTCCCCCTCTTTCACTAACCTAGTTCTCAGCACATGGGAGAAGGAGACTTTGACCCATATACAAAGCTTCCACAAAGCCCACTTATATTGTCGTTTTATTGACGATAATTTTTTCATGTGGGAGGGTGACATCACCGAGCTAGACACTTTCCTCACAGCACTAACAAACAGCATCCCATACCTAGACTTTGTAGTCTCAGGATGATGTACCCACATCTCCTTCTTTGATACTCAGTTAACCGTTGACCTCAGCACTGGCAGCCTTACCTCCAATGTGTACTGGAAGGACATTTACAGGAACAACTTCCTGGATGTCAAAAGTCAGCACCCATTCTTCGTGAAGAAGAATGTGCTCAAAGGGCAGTACATCTGCCTTTCCAGGATCATCTCTGATGATGATAATTTCTTCATCAAGGAAAGCCAATTCCTTTCAAAAAATGTTCATCCACAGACATTACCACAAACAGCTAGTAGCAGATGTCTTTCAAGAAGTGGCCTCCCACAGATGAGACAGACACCCACCCTTCCTTACTCATGGCTTCACACCCCGTGCAACCACCAGAACCACTGAACACAAGAACAGAAACTGTAGTTTCCCCATCCTCATCAGCCAAGATATGCAACCCATTAGGAATATCATTGGCAGAAACTGGAACATCATAAGAGTGGACCACAACACCCACCTGATAGTGGATAATGAGCCTGTCGTCTCATACAATAAGACCAGAATGCTCAAGCAAATCTTTGAAAGGAAAGAGACCCCCAAACTCAGGAATTGGACAGACCCCATGAGCCTGATAACCCACCAAACCCCAAAGGTATGGGCCCCTGCAAGCATTGTGTAGTCTGCCCTTTCATACACTCAGGCATACCCTACACTTTTCAACACTGCAACATCATGGTGCAGTTCAAAGCCCAGCATGACTGCCACTCAACTTTTCTAGTTTGCACAATTTACTGCGACAAATGTTTTTCCTTCTACATTGGAAAAATGATTAGAAAGCTCTCAGACAGGGTGAAAGAACACCTTGCAGCCATCAGGCATAATGACAGTTACAATTAATTAAGCAGACATGCCACGAGCTGCAACGGCTTCGCCTGTTTTAAATTTCTAGTGTTTGAACAGGTCCAGCAGTTTTTGGAGATTGCAACACATTACTGGAGCTGAAGGAATAAAAAAGGCATCTCCTCTTTGAAGCAGATACCCCACCGTGGCTCACTGAAAATCTCAACATTAAATGTTCATTAAAACGGTACAATTAAAAAGCTATGGCCCACCCCCAGGGCAGGATGTTAGCAGATAAAACCTTTTGTTTTACAGCAGTGTCTCTGATTAGTCCAAATACTCCAGCATTAGCATAGTCCATCTACCAATCATACTGAAGCATTTTTTATATCAGTTACACTATTTAGAGCTCGTACAGTACTGCAAAAACATATTTTGCTCTGATGAAGTTTGAATGTTATTCATAAAGCAAACAAAAGCGCTGAGCAAATAACAGTTCTGGCTCAGTGTCTATTCATTCTTTTTTTTGCTTTTGTTTTGAACAGTTCAGAAGTTTTCAGTAGTAGTAGTAACAGATTCCAGCAGGAGTCACCACAGGAGATGGATAAAGTGAACGTAGTATCTTTTATTAAAGCATAAAAACACAAAAACACAAGCGCTTTCACGTAGTTAAACTACGCTTCTTCAGGTGTATTCAAACAGTAAAAGTTATAGTCTTATATACATGATTTTTTGGCGCGCAAGCCAAGTAATAGATGTTAATCATTACCTAATAGAATAATCATGTTCAGTTCTCATTAAAGTGACAGTGTGTATATGAAACGAACAAACAAACAAAAATGACTGCAAAAGCCAGTAAAAGCCAATAAAATAAAGCACATTTGCCAATCC